>NW_027551573.1:6150475-6183592 GCF_008692635.1 Crocuta crocuta | reverse complement strand
GGGGCGCTAAAATCTGTGTTTTTTTACCCAGCTTCTCAGGAATTCTAGAACATGCTAATATTTGAAAACGACTAGCCTGGTTCATCTTGGACTAACACGGATATTTTTTTCTTTTAATAAAGCTTTCCATACATCTGAAGATGATCTGGTTGAAACACTGAAAGAGCACAAGCCATTTTTGTTCAGAGCAGTACATGCTTGGCTCAATTGTTTCCAATCTCTTAATCTCTTCTTATCTTCCTCACTTTCAGGAAACGGAAGACACGCACGAGGGCACCACTGGCCCCTCTTCCACCCTCATGAGCAGAAGGAAGGACAGGGATGTCCGACGTCGGACCAAGGAGGGAATAAAGGTTCTACACTTCTAGAATACTCTAGACTTCTAGAATACTCTAGACTTCTAGAATACAGGTTTTAGATTTCTCAGCAACTTCCGTGGGCCCACACAAGGAACAACAATGCCTAAATATATGGCCTCTACTCAAACACAGAGGCCTTTGGATTTTCATGATCTGGACGCATCTGAGTCTGTAAATTGCATAACCATCTGGACTCGTTAGAGGCGGCAAACACACACACAAACACACACACACACACACACACACACACCCCCCACCCGCTCAAACCCAACTGCACTTGTTTAATATCAGGAAAACAAATAGAAGCGGAGGGGAAGATACTAAGCTTCCCAAATCAAGTTTTCTTTTTAACAAAAATGGAGCCATCCTTGGGCCCCGCCCAGCAAGCAAGCGTCACCAATATTCAAAAGAAAGCCCTGATGTACCTTACGCACACGCCCGCGAAAAGAAGCCAATGGTAATGCACGTGCTGTTAAGTGGCCACATCTTTGTGTAATTCTGGCCCATCTCTCCCCTTTCTCCCAAAGCCTTACTTAAGACATTGAACCCAGCACCTACTGGATGCCAACCGGTAGGGTATGTTTGGGGACTATATCTAACTTTCCGAAGACGTCAAGAAGTAGGAGATTGGGCTGTTGCTTTTAAGGGATGACAGCCCAGTTAGGGTGATGGGGCAAGAACATTTCTGAGCCTAAGGGCCAGGTCTGGGAGGGGTGCACACTTTCGGAAGAGGATCCAAAAAGGAAGGGTGACTCTGGGGAACACGTCCGGAACCCAGGAAGGGGGCAAAAGGAGGGGGTGTCCAGGCAGAAAGAAGGAAGTGCATGAAGCTGCACAGGCTTCATTCAAAGAAGCAGAGGCCAGTGTGGTTGCAGAGAGGCACCAGGTTTGACAGAAGGGGAGGTAAGCTCGGGGGGATGGTCGGCAGCCAGGCTCTGGGGAGCCCTGACGGCCAATCTAAACATCCTGAAATGTACTACATCGGAAAGCCTGTAAAGGATTTTGTTGGAGGGAAGAAGTAAAGAGAGATGTAAAAGCCACGCTTGAGGTCACGGAGAGTCCGAGGTGGACAAGATAGGTTGGTACTGGGAAAAACTGGAAGCAAGACCAGTTAAGAACACTTGAAGGTTGGCATGAGATTCCAGGCATCCAGACCGGGCAGAGGCAGGAGTGGGAAGAATTGGATAGAGAGAGCACTCCATCTCGAGTCGAACGAATCTGGCTTTGAACTCCAGTCCTGCCACGCTAGCTGCGGGATAGTAGGCAAGTTGCCTAACTTGTCTTTAAGTGCAAGTTCAAATCCCAGCTGATCCCCTAACTGTACAAACCACTGAGCCTCTGTGCACTGAAGTCCCCCCATCGACGATAAGAGAATAAGAATAGAGTTTGCCTCATCCAAGGGGAGGGTTTGAGGACTAAATAGGGTTGTACCTAAGGGGCCATCTCTTCTATCTGTACTAATGGCTACGTAACATTTCAACGAGCCTTGCAGAAACCAAAGCAGACCATGCATGATCTGTTTCACAGACTGTCATGGCTTCTCCTGGCAGAACACGAGAATTAGTTTTACTCCTCGAAGAATGCCAGTGGCTCCCAAGGATATTTCGAGTAAAATCCAAGTTCCCATAGGATTTGGCTGCCCATTGCTTTTCCAAACTCCCTCCTCAGAGGGTCGCTCCTGCGCACTAGGCCCCAAGCACTGCCCTGACTCCTCCCCACTCTCCTCTGGGCCTTTGCACCTGCCATCCTCCTGACCCCGACTGCTCCCTCCACTCTCCTTGCTTTATGCAGGTTCTGCTTCACGTCTGGTTCCTGTGCTTTCCTCTGGCCCTGGAACAGTGGGTGGCCCGTGGAAGATAGGTGCTCAGTAAATATTTGTTGAATGGGTGAGGGAGGGAATGAGCCAGAGAGTTCCAAGTTCAAATCCCAGCTCTAGCACACTTAGGAGCTCGATATCATCACGAGTGGCTTCATGTTACCGCTCTNGGGCTGTTGGAGGAGGGAGATAACACAAAGCCGCCGCCCCTCCCGCTCCTCAGCAAATGGCCTTGTATGGAAGAGGCACTTGGTAAATGTCAGGAAGTTGAGAGTGAGGAGCCTGCAAAGGTAGGAATTTGATAACCTGAGAAAAATAACTGGGTCACAGACTACATTTTATGCAGTCTTTATTAAATGTCTATAATATGAAAGAGATAATGGTGGATACTGGGTAAAAATGTGTGAGGAAGATTCAGTTTCTACCTAAGAAGGGCTCAAATGGGAAAGATAGATACATAACAGGTGCTACTGTATGGATATATGCAAAACACTCCCCATGAAACATCAGTAGAAGATTTCAAAGAAGAGGAGCCATTTAAGTGGGGTCTTGAAGGATGTGCAGGAGCTTGCCTGTGAGACAAGAGCATTCTGGGAGAGAGAACTACTTGGCAAAGCCCTACTGTCATCAAAGTGGGCCTGGCTGGCCTAGAAACTGGGACACAAGCCTTCTTGGCAGAGAGGACAGAGGGAGGGTTGAAACGGGAGCCAGCAAGTACACACTTGGACTTTGGTAACGTTTACAGACCACACTATGGAGAAGTTGAGCTCAAACATGCTGTATGGATAAAAGGAGACCTACGACATGTACAACTGTAGGTGGAGGAAAGAGAAAACACAAAAGTGAAGGAAGATCAGCCGCCAATAAGCAGAAGAGAAGATTCAAAGCGTAACTTCCAAAAAGTAAGAACGATGTCTATTCTGTGTGTTTTCTATGGTTTTTGGCAAACTGAGGGCATCTTTTATATAATGACAGCAACTTGTAAAACAGTGGTGCGTGGTCTGCTTTGGTTTCTTGAAAATCGCTGAAATGATTGCTAATAGTTATTAGTCCGGATGGAAAAGGGGGCTGCTTTCTTTGATGTCAGTATCAGAACCAGAAAGACCCCTTCCCCTGGCCCCCAAAGTTTTGACATTCAAATGCAGATTTCCATCACCAGCAGTCCGTATGTCACTTGGGTTTAGAAAGGGCTGTGTCTCCTGATAAATTCCAATATTCCTGAGAGGAATAACAACTTAGCTCTCATCTGTTCAGGGCACTTCAGTGGGAACTCGTTTACAGTAAGTAGATCCACGGATACACACCGTAGGTATCATCTGCAAGGGCAGTCAGAAAGTAACACCTTGGAAAAGCCCTCCTTGGCACCACCTTGCCCACCTCTGGCTGCACTGGGTTCTCCTCCGCCAACCTCCAGAGCAGTCTGTGTGTCACTTTGCACGGTGCTAAAGTGATCTATTTCCCCATCCATCTCTCCCTCGAGGGCAGAGGCTGTAAAAGCCTCACTGACCTCTGTAGCATCATATCCTGGCACACAGTAGGTACTCAGCTGATAAGACAGGGTCCCAGGGCCGGGCTCAGGGGTACTTGCAATTGGCAGCTCGGTGTGATTTGAAAAACGTGTAACAAAGCTATTTATTTTTCTGTCCTCATGATTCAGTCCACACTGAATTCAGGGGAACCATTGCTATGGTCCACCAAAGTACTGCACAGCCTAAAACAAAACAGAGATGGGAAGTCACAGAAGATCAAATCGGGAGTTGTTATCCTCATACTTCCAGATTCTGTAGTTCATGCCGCAATCACGTGACTAAGGACCTCGGAGAATTTCCACTGAAAACAAACTTTCAGGTCTCTAATGACATAACCTATTTATACCGAATACCCTCAGGAAGTCTCCTGGGCCTCCCTTCTTACACAACCGTATGAAATTTCAAATGTGAAAAAGGGCCAAATAGCCCTGAGTATTTTTCAATGGCAATGTCTTAACCAACCCCAGCATTTCTTGAGTTCGTAACTAAACTCTCCTCGCTGGTAGTAAAACTCTTGGTGCTCTGTAATTCAGTCCCTCCAATTATGATTTGTTATGAATTCCTTCAAAGCATCGATGATGTCCCAGGATTGGGCTTCCGTTCTTTGATCTCTGAAGTATAAAACGTAGTGCTCTTAAACAGTATCATGTTCAGGTGCTAATAGGCTACTTGGCTAATACAGAGATGCAGATAAAGCTATAGATGTAGATATGCAGATAGAAGCAGAGAGATAGGCAGGTCATGGATTCTCAGCCATGGACAATTCTGCCCCACAAGGGACATTCGATAATGTCTAGAGACAGTTTTTACTGTCCTGAGTAGAAGATGCTTCTGGAAGATGCTATCTATTGGGTAAAAGCCAGAGATGTTCTTAAACATCCGACAATAGAACAGCCTCCCCAATAAAGAATTATCCTGTCCGAAATGTCAATAGTAGCAAGACTGAGAAGCCCTGATATAGACCAATTCATACGTTAAGCATAAACAAAAGATATTTGAAGTGTTTTAAAATAAATATTACACGATTATTGCTTCTGCGCCATCCAAACACAATCAGTGTTCTGTTGTCAAGTGGGCCTTATGCTGACTTCAGATAGACCTACTTTTAAGATTATTTACTGCAACCAAGGATTGTCTTAAATGTGTCTTCAAATATGTATCAGTTAGTTGGTTGTCAGTGAGGAAGCTTTCCATTTACATAAATACTCGGTTACTTTTTTTTTTCCTGCTGCAAATAAATCAAGAAATAGAAATAGTGTAGCATGTTATTCTAAGGCTACTGTTTTTTTAAAAAAAGAGCAACAAACCTATAAATTCTTCCTGACGCACTGTGACTTCATGTGTTTATTTTCCAGTCTCCATCATACTTGATGACCGAATACTTACTTGGTGCTTCACTCAAAAATCATCAGCGATAAGAAGATTCCAAACATATATAAAATATAATCATTTAAATCCAACAGGATTAATGTCTATGAATTCACATCTATCACTTCCAAAAGTTTAAGAACAAGACTCAGATATTTGATAAGGATGATAATGGAAGAAACCACCAACACTGATCTGGCTATTGAAACATGCCAGGCCGAGAGTTTTACAGCCTAATGTCAGGGAACTTTTGCTCACACTGCAAGAATATCTTGATTACGCACATCTTTCTGTGCTTTTATGATTGCCTGAGTTCTGCAGGGACAACATTTTGCCAGATGGGTGATCGTACTGCTTTCATTAGTTTTCTGTATCTTACCAGTTATGTTTGTTTTTTAATCTAAAATCTTGTACTGGGAAAGGGCTCCCCCAAGACCCTAAATCCCACTTCTGATAAGGTCTGGGGGCAAGAGAGAGCAGAATTACGTTCCTCCCAACTAGCTCTTCCAAAATCTGTAATTTCAGATTTCATAACATGTTTACTTTAAAAAAAAAAAGAGAGAGGGTTTCCCCTGTAGACTTGTATTTTAATTACTTTTGAGTAGGAGGCTAATGGTTTCTTAAACATAACCGTAAAATAAAATCCCTTCAAAGGAGGGGCCGTTGGCTTTCATCCTGAAGACAAAAAAATGGGATTCAGTCAAGATGTCGATGTTAATCTGGTCTACAGCTCAAACTTACTTTAGCATGTTACATGAAATACCCATGAATTCAAGTATTCCTAAATAAAAGAGGCATTTTATTCTGAGAATCCCAAAAAGTCGTTCTTGACTAATACGTTCAAGATTACCTTAACATTTCCTTGCATGAATTCAAAAATATGTGATTATACAGCAATTTGTAAGCAGCTCTTCTTCTTAAATCATATATCAAATTTTACCCACTTCAGCAAAACTCCAATTCTGTTCCAGAGGAGTAACTCGACTATGCGAAGGAAAACTGGATCAAGTTGTAAATGCAAGAGTGACCGAAAAGGAGATAAAACAGATGCAAACATCTTAACGCAATCATTAGTGGAGCTGCCTTTTAAGTCAAAGACATATATGAATGTCTAAATGTCATAAGCTAAGGTACATGAATACTACCTAAATCCTGACCAACCTCTTACTGTGCCACAGTTATAAATGCAACCTATTTGGAGAGGACAGCTTGGCTTAGGACAAACTGCTTAGCTTTAAATTAAAATGTTAGTGCCATTTTATAGGGACTCCTCTACAAAGTGCATGCATGACCAACTGGTCCTGACTCCATTTATTCCTAGAAAGGGATGTTGGGGTTTTTTTTGTTTTTTGTTTTCTTCCCCCCTCATTGTTACTAGTGGAAGAATATATATGGCACAAAGGAAAAAATTGCTCCACATTTCACAGGGCTGGTTAATAACGGAGGGGGAAAAAGTAAGATCCATCTATAAAGCCTATCTATAAATTTCTTCAGCCATCATAAAAATAAGTTAGAGGTATGATCTTTTTTGTAAAAGAACTGCAGCTGCTTTCATATCAAGATTAATACAGAAAACAAACCCTGTCTAATAGGGTCTCCTGAGGTAAGTAACAGCCTCTAGGAGGGAGGCCCATCTGGTACTGGCCGGAAGTGGCTCCCTTCCCCAATGGGCTGTGCAAACACTCAATACCAAAAGTCAGTGCTCACAGAAAAGACCATGCCCTCAAAAATCATGCTTACTGCCCAAACTGCTTCACTCTTATGGTTTAATAAATTTCTTCAGGTGATAAAGATAATAGTCTAGTGGACAACTGGTTAAAAAAAAAACAAGCACATGTAGAGGAGAACTCAATGTAAACGATCAGATTTCCCCAACAGGAAAAATAAACCCTCCAGAGATAACAGGGAATATGTTATATAAAGTCAACGTTATTTTTTTTCCTTAAATAGTTTCTTGTCAAGTTGGTTTCCATATAACACCCAGTGCTCATCCCCACAAGTGCCCTCCTCCATGCCCATCACCCCCCCAAGTCAACATTCTTGACCCTTGCATTGACCATTAAGAGCTCGGGAAAATACCAAGCTCTCATCTCGTTCCAGCATCCAACAATTATAAACTCCCCTCGTGTGCCTGTCGAAAAGGAGCGAAAAGTAAAAAGAAACCAACCCTCAGGGACCTTTGCATCTACTGTTGGCCAAAAGTTTTTAGAAGTTGTTCCGGGCAGTTTTTAATACAAGAAAAGTTAACTTTACCAGAGAGATGAGATTTAATTTCTAGCGGTGGAACCTGACGCTGATGTTTCATGGGGTCCACTCTGGAACTATATAAAGTACTGCTTTCTGACAAAGAGTGGCCGAGGTATCAACACCCTGCTCTTGACAGATGTTCATGATGGAAGGTCTGGGTAAGAACAGGGGAGTTTTACAAAGTAGCAGAAGCAATGACATAGAAAAGGGATCTTTGACACTAAACACAATGTAATATGTATATATTTTATTTTTATTATTTTTTAATATAATTTATTGTCAAGTTGGCTAACATACAGTGTATACAGTGTGCTCTTGGTTTTGGGGGTAGATTCCCGTGATTCATCACTTACGTACAACGCCCAGTGCTCATTCTCACAAGTGCCTACTGTTCATCAAACCTTACAGACTCCCGTAGTGGAGAGAAACTTCATTAGCTGGGCAAGGTCTTCCTAGGAGTTTAAGAGCATCAGGTATAAACACGCTAGAAGGGTTGTATGTCTCGAACCTATTGATTTTATTTGAAATGGTTCTGAAGCGGTTTTAATGACACAGGAAAATGGACATGGTGTATACACCATGATTCAAAACTATACACAGTGTGGCAGAATTTTTCTTTTATTTTTGTACGCATTCTAAAGTTAGCACCTAGTACTTCTGCAATCAGAAAAAAAATATTTACAATGGAACTGCCCAGAAAGGAGTTCCCTAATCTCTAGCAGCATAAAGCATGTAAGTATATAAAAACCCTGAAAATAAAAACACAGCAATAATCAATTTTTACTGTTCATGCATTTACTCATTCTAACAACAAATATATTCTGATAACCTTTACATTNTTGTCAAAAAAAAAAAAAAAAAGTCCCTGCCTTCATGGAACACACAGCCCTGAGCAGGAAAAGAAGAAAACAACCAAATGATTATAGAAATATACAGTGAAGGGGTACCTGGGTGGTTCAGTCGGTTGAGTGTCTGACTTTGGCTCAGGTCATGATCTCATGGTTCGTGAGTTCAAGCCCCTCATCGGGCCCTGTACTGACAGCTCAGAGCTTGGAGCCTGCTTTGGGTTCTGTGTCTTCCTCTCTCTCTGCCCCTCACTAGCCCTCCCACTCTCAAAAATAAATAAATATTTTTAAAAATTAAAAAATAATAGAGTGAAACGTCACCTGTGAAGTATGCCATGAAGAAAGACACAGGGTGCAGGATGGATTAGAATGCGCGCTGGGCTGCCCAGCTAGGAAAATACAGCAACAGAGCAGGTGAGAGATGATGGTAGCATGGATTAAGGAAGTGATGAGGAAAGTGCAGAAGTGGACGGAGTCCTGGGATTTTGACCGTGGAGGAGCTGACGAGTCGAGAGGCGAGAGCGAGAAGGGACTGCCAGGGAAGAGAGCTGGGTTTGGAGCTTCCATAACTGGATGCGAGTCAGCAGGAAAGAATTCATCTTGAGGGAAGGCGGGCTGCATCATGGGTGCCTTTTCAATGTGTGGGGATTGGGGCACCAAGAGATGTCTGTAATTTACGGGAACAGTGTGGAATAGAGATTTTGTACGTGTGAGGCATGGGTGCAGATGTTTGATGAAGCCATGAACATGAATGAGACTGGGGAGAGAGACTATATAGAGTGGGGCGAAAGGAGGTCTAGGGCAGAATCCACAGGAACTTCAGTATTTAAGGACCCGGATGTAGATCCAGAAAGGAGCCTGTGAAAGTGACAAGGGTTTTAGAGGCAGCTTAGAGAGGGTGGAATTCCTGACGTTAGGAGAAGCCCTCAGGAAGAAGAGAGGGATGAGGCATGTCAGATACTGAAAAAGCTTGACGTGTGATGAGGCTGAAGTCCATCTGTTTGTTTTAGCGACACCAAGACACTTTGCCATTGACAAAAAGCACAGAACGGAAGTACAAGGGAGGGACAGGACCCAAGGCCCCCTGGGACTTGTGAAGACACGACAGACGTCCGTGCCACATCACGGAACCGTATCCAAGAGAAACTCAAATACTTAAGTATCTCCAGTTTGGGCGGAAGGACAGAAAAGTAGAGGAGCCAAAAAGGCACACTGTGGCCAAGGACAAGTCACACATACAGGTGACCCTGGAACGGTGTGGCGGTTACGGGGACAGACTGCTGCACCGTCGAAAATCCCCATAACTTTAATAATTCCCCAACACTTAACTCATGACAGCCTCCAGTTGACCAAAAGGCTTACCGACAACCAACAGTCAATTAATACGTGTTCTATATGTTAGATGTATTATATACTGTATTCTTCAACATACACAGCAAGCTAGAGAAAAGAAAATGTTATTAAGAAAATCATAAGGAAGTCCGGGCACCTGGGTGGCTCAGTCAGTTAAGCCTCCGACTCTTGATTCAGCTCAGATCATCATCTCATGGCTTGTGAGATCGAGCCCTGCGTGGGGCTCTGTGCTGGCAGCGAGAAGCCTGCTTGGGATTCTCCCTCTCCCTTTCTCTCCCCCTCACCCACTCACATTCACTCGCTTGCTCTCTCTCTCTAAGAAACTCTTAAAAAACAAAGATTAGAAAGAGAAAAATCCTAAGACATTTGTAATTCTCAAATAGATAAATAAAACCATGTTGAGAAGACACGTGGTAGCGAGTTTCTGGCTTCCAAGTCTGTGTGGCACAGACAGACAGTGCTTTTAATCCTGTTTCTTTCTAGTAGATGTCGGTTTCTTCTGAACACACTGTGTTCACATAAAATTCACTAAAACTGGACTCACACAGTTCAAACTCACATTGTTCAAGGGTCAACTTTATAAAGGAAATATAAATACCCATCATATAATCCTGATTTATTTATTTTTTTAGTTTTTTTAATGTTTACTTATTGTTGAGAGAGACACAGAGTGTGTGCGTGAGAAGGGCAGGGAGAGACGGAGACAAAGAATGCGAAGCGGGTTCCAGGTTCTGAGCTGTCGGCCCAGAGCCCAATGCGGGGCTTCAACTCACAAACTGTGAGATCATGACCTGAGCCGAGGTCGGACGCTTAACTGACTGAGCCACCCAGGAGCTCCATGATCCTGCTTTATTATGGGAGAGAAGACATTATGCCCTTAGCATATAAATTATCCTCAATAGATAAATAAGAGTCTGAAAATGTCTGAACAGGAAAATTCCTTAGAACAAATGGACAAAAGAGATTTTCTTACAATAAAGCAGAGATATACCATTTGGGATTAGTGGAATGGTCCTGCTTGTCTATGAACTGTAAGCACTGTATGTTCTGGAAACTGGTTGGTTTCCAACGGTGATAAGCACAGGGCCACTCTGTGCTCACACGGCTACCTCACATCCCTCCCCACTGCCTGGATTATCAGGGGCCACTGGAGTAGCGGAGTCACAGATGACAAATAAGGACAAAGAAAAAGCCACCCCCTTCGTCATAGTGGCACAAAAGGGACAAAGAAGAGCTTTCCCAATACTCTTTCACTGCGAGGAAAGGGTCATATGTGAAAAGGTATTACAGGTTGACTCCAACCTCAAGACTGAATACTAATCAATTCAAAATTAAACATCCATACACTACATCCAGGTGTTACCAAGAAATACCTCTCATCTCCAGTTTTATTGACTTTAAGTTTGAGGAACGTCCACAGTGTGTTCAGAAGAAACCGACATCTACTAGAAGAAACCGACATCTACTAGAAGAAACCGACATCTACTAGAAGAAACCGACATCTACTAGAAGAAACAGGATTAAAAGCACTGTCTGTCTCTGCCACACAGACTTGGAAGCCAGAAACTCGCTACCACGTGTCTTCTCAACATGGTTTTATTTATCTGTTTGAGAAAAAAATATTTTTAATGTTTATTTATTGAGACAGAGAGAAACAGCATGAGCAGAGGAGGGACAGAGACAGAGGGAGACACAGAACCCAAAGCAGGTTCCAGGCTCTGAGCTGTCAGCACAAAGCCCGACACGGGGCTTGAACGCATGAACTGTGANNNCAAACTAGATTTTGCAGTTCGGGTTAATGCAAGAAATAGTAACTGTGAACATTTGAGGAAATCTCTAATAAAATCTGAACTCACTCCTCACAAAGCAATTTGTTTTGGTGACTGTTCATGTTCGGGCTACTTTTAAACCTGCGAGGCCATGTGAATTTCTCCAAGTCTACAATTTTTAAGAACGAAAAACTTAATGATGAAGAAAATATGGAAATAAAGTCAAAAAGAAAAAAAAAAAGTAAGAATGATTAATAGGAAAAAGTGCATTCTACCCACCCACCCCCCACTCTGATCTGTCTAAAGAATGAAATTCATCCACACGGACTCTTTCCCTTTCAACTGCTGTCCTGTCGGCTCTATTAAGAAGAGGAGAAATTTCCACCCTCTAAACTTGAGGAACTAGCAGACTATACTTTCTGTTCATGTGGCCTCCGGCTCTGTATTTTCTGTCTCCAACATACCCCACATTCTCCCGACGTCAAGCTCCCTGAAATGCTTCTTCCCAGCCCCAATGCAACACTCCCTTGCCTGCAGCCAGGGGCCCCCAGTTGAAATTCCATGCATTCATCCGGAGGCAATGCAAACACCTCCTCCTGCAGAAATCCTTCTCAGCTCAGGCCACCAGAGTTGCCATCTCCTTCTTTAGAATCTTCAAAGCCCTTCCTTTCCATCTCTTTTGTGGCATGTGCTGATTATAAGGAATTCTTCCTCGGCGTCCCCCCAACACCCACGTCTCCCACTACGTTGGAAGCTTAAGGGCAAGGACCATCTTGTCCCCGGGGACTCTTGGCGGGGAGTAACTACGTACAATGCTTTATCAGCAGAGGGACACAATTTAAGCATTTGGATGTATCTTTTCATTCTCTGTGAACTTTTTTTTTTTTTAAGCGGAAGAGGAAATACCGACTGAAGACAAAGAAAAGAAAGGTCACAGAAGTGAAACGTAACAAGCGAAAGGGATTCGAGTCTTAACATTATATTACTTGGGTTCCAGGAAATAGACCCCCTCCCCGCCCCAAATGGTCTGCAAATCTACAACTGACGCATTTATTTGACAAAGGTGCACTGAGCCTTCATTACAGAATATATAAATAGACACACACATGCACACACACACGTATATATACACGCAAAGGATTAAAATAAGCCTTGGAGACATGAGCACCAATAATGTGTATGTCCCAAAAGGCATGATCTATCTCTTTATTATTAGGTTTCTGATCTCAGANGTGCCCTCCTCCATGCCCATCTCCCCCCCCCCCCCCCGCCTCCCCTCCAGCCTTCTGTCCCATCCTCCGCTAAAGAACTCTGTCCCTCACCGAGAAATACAGAGGCCATCAGCTGAATTCTTCAACTGTCACCCCCAAACCAGCACCCTGAATCATCCTTTTCCTTCCTTTGCCAGGAAAAGTGCATCCCTCCATGGCTACTCCAAGTCCCACCCCCATCTAGACAGGCTCCATCAATTCACCTCTCGTTTGGTTCTTCAGCTTTTCCCACCTGGCTGCTTCCTCCCTCAGTTTACAAAATTGTTCCAACGCTGTTCATCCCCGGGGGGAGGGGGAACCACGGGGACCACTGGGTCTCTCCCACATTAGTCCCGCCTCCTTCCCCCATCCCCACTAACCCAGCTCCACCTCCACACCTTGATCTTTCATTCACCCCTAACCCTCCTGCCAAACGTCTTCCTCCATTTAATGAACTGCTTGTCGTTAAGCACACCGCGGACTCCTAATTACCGAATCCCACGGACACTTCCCCGCAATCTCTCGGGGCTCGAACGGTCGCTTTTCCTCCTCTGACATTTTCAACCATCCCTTTTATGAAAGAGTATTTTCGTTTGGAACCAGTTACTCGCAGACAGTTTTCTTAGCCCCCTGAAGGTTTCTCAGTTTCTTCTTAACACATGCTCAGATCATTCATCACGGCCGATGTGTCAACCACCACCAGATCTCTTCCAGCCTAAATACCAGTCGTCGTGCTGAGTTGCGATGTTCCAACTCCTTGTGAAAACCGCCATGGGCGTCTTACCAACAGCTCACACTCAACAAACCCAAAGCAGAGACTCCTTGACCAATCGCAGGCGTGTTCTCCTCACGTGACCTATCACTCTCTCAACTTCCCAGCGCCACCCGGCCCTCAGGATTCCAGTCCAGATTAGATCCCTTCTAATCTCTGTCTGCAGTTACCTTTCTCTCAATTCATCTTCTAGACATTTTTAACGCATGGTAGAACAGTGGACAATACTGAAGCCTAGGACTCTCAGAAAAAGCATTTCTCACCCCCGCGCAGTAGGACCGTTTAATATTTTCACATAATGCTTGCGTATCTTCTCTCTCCTCTCCACAATGTATACCGTAGTCTTGAAAGTAAAATGGGGGCCAACGTGTCTATTTAGTACTTTTCAGACTTAAAGATATTCCCCAACCATTTTCCTCGCTGTTACCTTCTAAGACGTGATTTTTATTTTTAAGTTTATTTGAGAGAGACAGAGTGCAAGCAGGGGAGGGGCAGAGGGGAATGCGGACAGTGGATCTGAAGCGGGCTCTGAGCTGGCAGCACAGAGCCCGACAGGGGCTCGATCCCACGCACTGTGAGATCATGAGCTGAGCCGAAGTTGGACGCTTAACCAACTGAGCCCCCGAGGCGCCCCTAAAGATGTGATTTTTAACAGCTACAGGGTATGCCAAGGCCTGGGCACGGCATATTTCACATAATCAGTTCTCTGTAGGGTTAGTCCTCCAAAATGGAAATCTGATCATTGGGTATCCTTGTGAGGCTTAAAACTCCTCCAGGGGCGCCTGGGTGGCTCAGTCGGTTAAGTGTCCGACTTCGGCTCAGGTCATGATCTCGCGGCTTGTGAGTTCGAGCCCCACATCGAGCTCAGTGCTGACAGTTCAGGGCCTGGAGCCTGCTTCGGATTCTGTCTTGCTCTCTCTCTGTCCCTCCCCCATTCACACTGTCTCTATCTCTTGAATATAAATAAACATTAAAAAATTATTTTTAAAAAATCCTCCAAAGGCTGCCCAAGGCTTACTGATTTCAAGCTCTTTCCCTCAGTAGGGGAAAAAAGCCATTCACGAACGGACATCACCTGATCTATACAGCCTCATTCCCTTCCCCTCCCCCGCTGTCAACCTTACCCCCTCTACTCCCATGATCCTTCACGTCTTGGTTCTGCTAGTCCCTCCTCTACCAGTGCCTTCCCCTCTTACAGATCTTGCCGCCCAGATGCGTTTTTCA
Organism: Crocuta crocuta; assembly: GCF_008692635.1. Taxonomy (NCBI): domain Eukaryota; kingdom Metazoa; phylum Chordata; class Mammalia; order Carnivora; family Hyaenidae; genus Crocuta; species Crocuta crocuta. The sequence goes on along the minus strand of NW_027551573.1, from coordinate 6,169,060 downwards.
CATTATGACTGTGTGTCCATTTCCCTGGTTAGCGTGTGAGCCCTTCAATGAGACACGTCATCTTCTGCACAGCTAAAGACTCACATCTGTGTCAAATAAGTGGGGCCAGTGGTTTCTCGTCTGGGTGTGTCCCCCGCATGGGACTTACTATGTAATACTTACTATAACAAGAGCTCAAATGAACTGAGTGGTAAGTATGTGCCGTGTCAGATGTTGCCTGAGCTTCAGTTGTGGTTTCCTACGTTCTTGGATAATTATTTGCCTGACGCGCTTGTCCCCTCCCCGTCGGCTGTAAATGTCACACTGGAACTGCTTCCCTTTTTGTTCGCTATTCGGTTCTGAATCCCAGACACGCTGGGTGGAACGTGGTAGGTGCCACATAAATATTTCCTGGATAAACGAACAAATGACCCTGTGAGGCCATTAACAGTGTAATCTTCACCCTTCAGGAGGGGAAACGGAAGCGCAAACGCTTGGGTTGGGGCTTCCCATCAAAAATCCGATGACGCGCCAGTATGTTTCAATGTCCCCCTAACAACTTTTCTGAATGTTTCTGGTCTCTCACGAAAGAAGACACCCACGGCCATATGCCAAGCTGTGCTCAGGGCTGTGTGCCACGTTGCCGGGAGCAATAGGAAGTTCAGCTTTTGAAAGAGTCCCCATCTGAACGGCTCGGAGAGGCTCCCTTGACATGACAAAGACCGTCCTTGAAATATTACTCCCTCAGTTGTTCCCGGCTTTATAATCAGAGCCATTTTGAGCAATGGATCTGTCTGATGAATTTGGGTATCAAATTATTCTGGCAATATTCTGAAAACATTTTAAAGGACCTACTGACGCCAGTCACCTTTAAAACTGCAACAAAAGGGGCGCCTGGGTGGCTCCGTCGACTGGGCATCCGACTTCAGCTCAAGTCAAGATCTCGCGGTTCAGGAGTTCGAGCCCCGCGTCGGGCTCTGTGCTGACAGCTCAGAGCCTGGAGCCTGCTTCAGATTCTGTGTCTCCCTCTCTCTCTGCTCCTCCCCCACTCGTGCTATGTCTCCTTCTCTCTCTAAAAAATAAGTCAACGTTAAAAAAACATTTTTTTAATTTAAACTACCAAAAAAAAAATCCTTAGTCTTCCTTTGATGTAGAACACTCCTGAGAAGCTGCATTTTCCTATACTGTATCTGGCACCAAAGACAGATGGCCAATCAACATTAAGTCACTCTTCCCCTTCCCAACTGAGTCGGGGCTCCAAACGCTACCAGGTGTTATCGGATATGACAAGAAAAATAAAAGGCCGTATCTTTGCTTCTGATTTGCAGAATGATGAAAAGCATCTTCATTTTTTTCTTCCTCGAGAGTGGAGTCTTTCAACTCTCAATTTTGTTTGCATGAGAGGCACAAGGTAGATCAGACAACCCAACCGGGAGAAAAAAAAAAAAAGTTCACCCCAGCTTTCGTTCTGAGAGCAGTCAGATCAAAAGAATTTTTCTGAAGGCAAAACAGGTGGGTTTTTTCCCCTTTATACCTACAAGCGAAACAAATATGTACTTTGTACTTTCACTGAACACAGAACAAGTGGACAGAACCGAGCTTCTCGGTGCTTCGTTAAATGCTCACACCTGCACAGCACGGACTTGCAAAGGAAAAGGGGACGTAAACCGGTGACTTCTCACTGGGGCAAAAGGGACAGGGACTCAGCAGCCGCATTCCCGGCAACTCACGCAGAATAAAGTGCAGGGGAAGAAACAAATGTTAAGGAAACATTAAGAAATATTTAACCGTGGACACCCCGATACGCTCAAGCCCACATGCACCACCGACCCTCTGAGAACCCGGCTCTTTGGAAGAGTGAGAGCTACAATCTTTACACGTTCAGCATATCCGTAAAGTAGACCATAAAGTAAAAGTAGTAATGGCGGGTTCCCAGGAGAGGTTAAAAAATATACGTTATCAGTAAACGACAGGGTGATGAAAAGCAGTAAGCACATTTTATACTACATATCATCTGAAGAGAATTCCTTCCTGGCAGGAATAAACAGAAACCCCTGGTTATCCATGTTGGACAACCTCAAATACTCTCTTCGTCCTTCTCAACCCCTCTTTTCTTCCCAAGGAAACATCCTCAGTGTTGTATTTTCATCCCGGTCCACCAGGGAATCTTCTTAACAGCTGTGCCTTGGTTGGACAGCATTGCCTTCTTTTCCAAACACCCGACGCCTTGGCTTCTGCCTCTTGAAACCCCACCTTTCTTACAAAGCCCTCCCCCTAATTTGGAAGAAAGGCGGTAAATATCTCCCAAACTCCTGTCCACTTAAGAGCATAATTATCTACACGGGGCCCTTCAGTCATCGCCACACCCCTTCTAGTCAATGTCAATACTTCAGATGCTTTCTTGGTGTTTCTGCCTCTCCCTGCAGGCACGTGCTCTTTAAACATTTATCTCCAGCAACACGGAAAGGCTTGAATGTTCTTAGGAGCGCAGACAGTTCCTGACTGATAATCCAAAACTCCCCGAGAACCTTTCCATCCACAGGTTTGGGAAGACTTTTACAATCTCTTCTCCCAACTCCCCAAAGGATCCTCTAACACTAGCAAACAAATCTGCTTGTCATTTGTGGCGGCCACAGCTAATTATTTTCGGAAAGTCAGGCTCCTCGCGGTCCACTGGGCAGAACTACTGGCGAGCCCCTTGCATTGTGGTGAGGCCGTGCAAAGAGCTCCCTTGCACACTCCTGCCGCTGCAGCGTGGGCACAAAGGATGTGCGGCACTTCTGGGCCAAAGCAGTTGAGGAGCACAGGGTGGCTCCCACTTTCCATCCCAGCTGGTGGGAAAAAAGCAGGGCCTCCATCAGCCTAGGTTTACCACCAACCAGACCAACCTTGAACTGTACACGTGGATGAGAAATACGCCTCTATTATGCGTACCTCGTTACCCATTTGGGGTCTATCTGTTACAGCCACTGGGCTATTCCCACGGGGAGGCCATCTCCTGTTTACTCCTACTTCTCGTACGTTCTGGGGCCATCCCAATGGTTCTACATTACTTAGATCATCCTGTGGCCTTCATGTCATTCAAGTCTCTGACCAAATTCATCTCTCTAATAAAAACTGCCAGCGAAAATCATCCTCCGGACACATATATTGTTTACATTGCCATTCGCTTGCATCGGGTTAGATCAATCTTTCAATCCCTCCCTCGGCAAATATTTATTCAGTACTTAACATCAGATGCAAAGTTTCTGCCAACCTGATCACAGGATACCTGGAGGAGAGCGGAGGTTATTTTTAGTTGGCTTCACTTCCTGAGACAATCCATCCGCCTGGGTCACATGACAGTGGGTGCGAGAGTTTATGTCCACTGGCCAACAGGGTCTAATTAGCTCATTTACGACCACGTCGTCCTTAGTACCTTACAAGAAGCGGTAGCTAATAAATCCTTCTGTGGTTGAAAAGGTGGGTAGTCTGGGGGACACGGGTTCAAATCCTACCTGCCAGCTGGGGAGACCTAAGCTCTTCCCAAGTTCCTTAAATCCTCTGGGTTCCCATTTCCTCGTCTATGGAATAGAGGTAATACTGAAGTTAGCCTTACAAGACTGTTGCCCATCAGCTGATAAGAGATGCGAAGAAACCCCCTGTATCTCGAAGACGTCAATCATACGGTCTTCCAATGAGTCAAGACTTGAGAAAGTGCTTCTGGAAAGGGGGGGGGGTCTTCCGAGGCCTCAAAATGTAGTTCCCGGGGGCCTTAGTTCTCTTCAGGATGCACTGGAGATGAATTTGAAGAGCAGGTTTGTCGGAGACGCGGAGAATGGCCATGTGACTCTTCACCAATAATTAGCAAATCATTTGGCAGAGACAGGAAGGTTAGGTACCAAACTTCGCACTCGGAATCAGCGTTTCCAAACCTCACTGGCTCTAAAACATCTAAGGGAGAGACCATACGAATGGCGACGTTTATTGGCAAGTTTCAGGACACTGTGCCTTGACCACAGCCCTATGAGGGAAGTACGACTACCTCTCCTGGTTCAGATGCAGCGGATTCTCAGAGAAGTTTAGGGGCTTGTTCAAAAGTCACCCAGCACACGCGCATGTGACTGAAGGCAGCTTGTCTCTTGCCAGATGGTGCGCTCTTCACAACCACCTCCGTGTTTATATGCACCCCTGCCCTTCCAGAGCCCAGCTGGCACATCTATGATCTCCAGATTCTTGCAGCAAGGCACTGGGTCCTAAAACTTTTCCCAAAATTCACCTAGAAATTCTCTAGATTGTCATGGGGCGGGGGGGGAGGAGGAGGAAGATTATGCATACATCTCTATTTCAGTATAGTGAAACTTGAGTATCACACTCTTCCATGTATTCTCACTACAATTCTGCCCCGAGAGACTTTGCCAACGACCCGCACCCCATCATCAACAACGATCAGACAGTCCCACCGTGAACCGCAGGCTGGTGGAAAGAAGCCCTCTACCCCGTTTTACTAAATGCTGCTCACAAAAGAGTACGGAATCCTACCTATGAGGTTTTTTTCTCATTCTTTTTAACTGAAGACTTAAAAGCCTACATAACATAGTAACTGGGAGCTTAAAAAAACATGTAAAATACCATATAATCAAGATTGTTTAAATGTATAAAACTGTCAAGTAGATTATCCTTTATGCAATTCAAATGAGCCTTTGGGAAACAGACTTAACTGAGGGCAAACAAGAGCTTAACTTTAAAAGACAAAGAGTTGGCTTACATCAAGTTGACACTTCCAGATAAGATACTGCATTATACCAGGTTATACTCGCAATAATAATTTTTGATTGGCATATCATTTGCCACTAACGACTGCCTGGTTTCCACCGAGCACACGCAACATACTATAAACTGTTTTGAAAGATGTCTTTGTATTGTTCAATATTTACAGGGTGTGTTATTTTATAAATGCTCGAGTTGGCATAAGTTAAAAAAAAAAAAGACATTAGAACATTTCAGATCAAAACGATCTCCTCTGCCTTCGAAAAGAAGTGCTCTCTACACACATGTGCCGATTCTGTCCAGAAATCTTCACACCAAGGCTAAGTAAATGTTCGGCGGTAAAAACAGAATTGCTCTTCAGCTGCACAAACAGATTTCGACATCGCCTCTATTTGCGTATCCCTGAATATCCTCTTTCAGATCCCACTTTTACGGGGAGCAAAATCAATTTTCTTGGGGACAAAAAAGTGAGATCTGGTCTAATGATTTTAATCTTTTAAATAAACATGAACTGAACTTGGAGCACAAGCTTTTCCCTTAAGAAAAGATCGTTTGCTGTCCATAAAGATCTCTTTCAACCTGCAAACAGTTAATGCCAGCACCAATCCAACCTGGGGGGTGGGGAGGATGGAGAATCCGCATTTCTACCGATGTTCTTTTAAAAGAAAGGGTTCTGTGTAAACACACACGCACACACGCACACACGCACACAGGCACAAACACACGAACGCTGCCACCAAATTATCCTGTCCCACGAAAACTGATGTTAACTTTAATTTTTGAAGCAAATTGGGTTCCCCAATTCAATTTTAAACAAATAGAAAATGAGAAACAGGAAAACTATAACATAAAACTTTTATTGCTACTTTGCTAAAAAAGCACACTCATGTTTATGAAATAGAGTCTCCCTTAGCCTCAAAAGGGGAATTATTCTGAAATTCGGCAATGCTTCAGCACCCTCGCACACACCGGCCCGCCGTAGCCTTTTCCAGGCCCATTTCGGCCCTGCTAATAGTTATTGTTTGTACAACTGTAACCAAGTACATTACCAACCAGTTGTTCAATCTATATAAATTTAAGAAACACACATTGCCAAGGAGTGACTCATATATCAGTCTATTATATGCTACAGGGCTGACTGTATTAACAAATCACTCTGCCTCAAGCTGGAGAATAGAAGCTATATACAGAGCAGAGGTTATTGTCTAATTTAAATCTTGGCTCGCTTCCCAGTGCTGTACAAGATTCCAATTTGTGGAAATGTTGCTCTTTGCTACTGCCAGGAAGGCTGCAGAAAATGGTATTGGGAGCCTTCCAGAAATATGTCTGCAAAATGCCAATCAACAAGTCACTGAAGATTAACAGTATGACTGTACCAAATTAATTTAAATTATAGAAACATATGGCTAGGATGTTTGCTTTGCACTTAAGACAACACCTTCCTCACGAAGAGCTAGGTTTGCTCCGTGGTATAAAATAATACCCCAATGTTCAGATTCCTGCAAAACGTGAGCCTCAGCTAATGGATTCGGAGGTAGATGCCCTTGCAGGGACAATTCTTTGGTGTGTTCAGGGTCTTATCTTCAATGTATTCAAAACATAAGGGAAAATACTCTTTACAACAAGGGTGGTTTTCTCCTCCAAAGCTATAAAGAAAAAATCAACCTAATTCAGCGACCGAAAACAATTCGCTCAGTAATGGGAAGAAAACACGGGCCTTATTGAGATTCGCCGTAGAATCCGGAGGACGATGCGATCTATTGTACATTATTCCCAATCCTAAAAGATGATGGCGGGCTACGAGTTTAATATATAGCCACGAGAAACTCACCAATTATATGGCCAAATCGTGAAAAATCAAAAGACAACACAATTTATACCCTGCCAGCTGCTCTCAATGTATATTACATTCATGCTGCCTCCCCATTATTTTCATGGGAATCTTTAATATATACAATCATGTCATCAACCAAAAGGGGGGAAATCAATGGCACTTCAAGCCGTAGTTACACATTAGTGTACGCTGTATTTCAACTGAATAGGAAGGGAACTGTTTTATGTTTCTCTCCACTGCTTTTCTATTATTGCCTAGCTAATGGAAATACATCAAACAAATGTTCTACAAGAGCAATAAATATTAAAGTTGACCTATCCATCTGGGAGAAATGAGAACAATACTGCTCACTTTTAGCCCAAATATGACACTGATAAATGGAGCGATGAGATTCCATCACACTTTCAACAACCTGGGCTGGAGCCCCCGCCTGATACTGGTACCAGCAATTTTCTTCATTCATCTTCATTAGGCAGTCACTTGACCTGCCTCCCAACATCCCTGTCAAATCAGAACCTTTGGGGGGCTTGTTGTACTTTCTAACAATGTAGCCTAAACGTGCTCTTCTTCTTTTTTTTCCCCTAAACCCAGAAGAAGGCCCTCAACGAGCATGAAAGAGGGTGCGAACAATTCCTCTGGATGCAAAGAGACATCAAACGTTACTTATGATTAAAAGGGAAACCACGGTTGCAAGGCAGGTCCGTGCGGCTCCCTGCTCGCCAGCTCATGGCCAGGGTGGCAGGGGAGGCCTCCGAGGGGACCGATGGACGAGCACCCCCTGGGCCGGGGCGGGGTGGGGTGGGGTGGGAAAAAGACAATTAGGTATCCAAATGAAGGGATATATGTGGGCCTTATCACAGATGTAGAAATGCTTTCCATTTCCTTCCTCAATCACAGTTTCAAGTGAGCTGGAACAAGAAAGGAGGGCATTCTTACCCTAACACAATGAGCGGGTTTCATCACATTAGCAGTTTTACATTACAGCCCCATTATTTTCTATTTCAACGGCATAATAAGAGAGGTGCTGATTTGATTATTCCGTAATAGTGAAAATGAATACCGATGCAATATAAAATTGCTATTATAACACAAAGCTACTAATATGATTCACAAGACCCCCTGGAAATTAGGTTTTATAACTACGATCACAGGGGAAAAATTAGAAAGCCAGTAGGCAAGAAGGGAATCAGGGGGCTCCCTCTCACCAGTCTTAGCAAGGCAGGCAGCTGCTTACACGAAGCCAGGCAGCATTTACTTGGATCGACATCCCAAACCCAGTGCTTGTGAATTATTGGAGAGGTATTCCTTTCGTTTTCCTTGATGGCTTGTGTTGCAAAGACTCACGGTGTTAATGAAGCCACATTCGAGGGTAGCGTCAGTGTGCCGCTTTCTGATTCAAAGAGCGCCATAAATGACAGAACGCTACGGTAAGTATGAAGGATCCATCAATTTTGGAACCAGATAGGGAGGACCAGGTGGATTCCAAAAATCCATAATAAACAAAATGATGAAGTCCAATTGCCTGCAGGATTCTGGTCAAAGCCCCGTCCCCACTTTTTTTTCCCTGTCCTCCACCCCAAACGCAAAGGGTGTAAACCTCATGATGGTTTCTAAACCAACCTCCTCCCTTGCAGTCTTGGAAGGACTGAAGACCCATTTCAGGATACGTGCAGCAGGCAGAGAGCGTGCACCTGCACCTGAGGGTTTACCGAGCTGAATATACACTTTCCCTAGTGCTGCAAACAGAGACCTGCCTGGCCAGGTAGAGGTCGTGGGCAGAGAAGCTGCTGGACGCCATGTTTATTGTCCCTCCCCCCCCCATGTAGGAGGTAAAGATGCAAGGCCCTTTACAAAAGCTCTTCCCGAATCACTTCTTTTCCAGTTTCTGAGGGTGCATGATGTCTGAGACAGGCGAAAACCAAGGCAAGCACCAATCTTTGGCTTCAACACAAGAGGCACTGGCTTCAAAGTGACAACTGAATTTTTGCTTCTGGCTTAACTCAAGAAAGAATACTTTTATGTAGGCCAGAAGTGCTCCCCCTCTGCAAAGACAGAACATTCTGGAACTGGAGAAGGGTTGGCAGGACATATTTTCCTTCTCCCAATAAAAGAGATTCTGCTATATTTAAGAGACCTAAGAGAAATAACTTGCTAATGTTCAGCTAGCAAAGGAAGCCACATCACATCAAATTTTACCCTGTATCTGCATATTCCCTTTGCGTGTTTAAACATCTGTTCCTAAATCAGGAGACTCTAGATGCCGGCAAGGATGTGGAGAAACGGGCACCCTCCCACACTGTTGGTGGGAGTGTAAACTGGTGCAGCCCCTCTGGAAAACAGTGTGGAGGTTCCTCAAAAAATTAACACTAGAACTCCCCTATGACCCAGCAACAGCACTGCTAGGAATTTACCCAAGGGATCCAGGAGTGCTGACGCATAGGGGCACATGGACCCCAATGTTCATAGCAGCACTTTCAACAACAGCCAAATCATGGAACGAGCCCAAGCGTCCATCAACTGACGAAGGGGTCAAGAAGATGTGGTTTATCTATACAATGGAATACTACATGGCAATGAGAAAGAATGAAGTCTGGCCATGTGTAGCAACATGGATGGAACTTGAGGGTGTTATGCTGAGCAAAATAAGTCAGGCAGAGAAAGACAGATACCATATGTTTGCACGTATAGGTGGATTAGGAGGAACTTAACGGAGGACCATGGGGGAGAAGAAGGGAATACAGTTGGGGAGAGGGAGGAAGACAAACCATGAGAGACTCTTGAATGCTGAGAACAAACTGAGGGCTGATGGGGGTGGAGGAAAGGGGAAGGGGGGTGATGGGCATGGAGGAGGGCACTTGTTGGGATGAGCACTGGGTGTTAAATGGAAACCAACTTGATAGTAAACTATTTAAGAAAAAATATAAACATCTGTTCCTGGAGGAGACGGCACCACAATGTGAACAAAAACCAAGGACTACATAAATAAAACAGGTACACCCCATGCACATCACCCGCTCAGCACAGGCAGTGAACTCCTGACGCAGCCCTGTCATCAACAAATAGCGTGCTAACTGACTGGTACTGGTACTATCTCAGCAGTATTTGATCAGCACGAACCAATGGTATCACGCTGGACTGCTTCGTGAAGAGTTCAGGAACATTTACATGCTGCCAACTTTCTCATGCAGGGCACCGCAGCTGCATTTCCAAGAGTCGTGAAGGCTGAGAGTTACACTCCTACTAGACATCAAGGGCTGATCTCCGAAACCCTCCACTCACTGCCACTGCGTTTTGCTTTTGCACTTTCCTTTTAGAATAATCCATGTGCCAATGTGTCTTAATAACAGTATTTACTTAGCCCCTTCTGTACACTAAGCATTGTGTGAATCACCTCCCATTCCTAATTTACCCTTTACCAGTATCTTAGGAGGTAGAAACTATCGTATTTCACAAAATCTAAGACACCATTGATTGTAAGATAAAAGTCCAACTAAAGACATGTTACAATGTGAAAAAAAAAATGTGGGCCTTAGTCAATGAAATATGGTATTTTTATTATTTTTATTATTATTATTGCTATTCTCATTTGTAGTTAAAGCTCAGAGATCGAAGCTCAGAGAGGTTAAGTCACCTGTTCACAATCACACACAAAGAAAATCTGCGCTCAAACTAGGCACGGTTGGATTCTGACATCCTAAATTCTAAATAAGTAGTCTCCAGTTATTTTCATTACATGCCTCTACTAATGACATTCATATAAATAATAATAGTTAACACCTTCGTATTACCTGCCATCGTGCCAAACACAGTCCAAAGCCCTTTCCACGGGCAACTCATTAATTCGTCACAACCACCAAGGAGACAGGTACCGTCATTATACCCATTCTACAGAAGAACAAACTGAGCACCTTGGCCACAGCTGCATGGTAATATAGACGAGTGGGCTCCACAGTGTACACTCTTGTGAGCCACTGTATGGGCTCTCTCAAAACTGGGCATCCACCCCCAACACACGCAGATTTATTTGTCAATTCTCTACACAACTGCTATCCTCTGGCAAATGTTCTAAAACCTCAAATATTGTAATAAGAAAGGATGATTGAAAATACAGAATTACTAACATTTTCTCCAGTCATAAAGGTCACCCCCTGAGCTCCAGGAACCAAACTGGGGAAACCACTGTCCCAAGCCACTCATCTAAACGGAGTCCTTTTGACAACCTCGCCTATTTAGAATAATCTGTAAGAAATGATCATGCCACCAACCAAGGTACCCTCAGCCTTCCTTCCTGGGGTAGAATGGACGCTTCTCAACTGAAATCCTACAATTACTTGAGTTCGGAAGTGACAGAAAAGGGAAAGAGAATATTGCAGTTTCCTGTCATCTGAATCCCCCCCAAATACAATTTGGGCCCTATCAGCGATGGGAGAGGGGGAAATCATCCCCCAGGTGGTTTATCAATCCATGATATCCTGAGATACTACAAGTCCATTTTTTCCTGAACGTTCCTTCCAACCCTCCATAAGACAAAATAATTCAGCATCTCTCGAGTGCCCATTGTCTGCCAGCCTATGTGGAGTACCAGGAGTACAAAAACGAAAGCGACAATCATTCAGGAACAAGATTTCACAGTAAAAACTAGGAGAAAATATCTAACATTAGTGGAAAAAGCCCCAGTCTTCCATGCTTCAAGCTTAACTCTTATTTCTAAAATGTCTTCCCTTATATATTAGCCAGAAAGCCAGTTTCCAATAAGATAAGCAGCAATAAATACAAGCCAAACCTCCAAGAACAGATCTTCAAGAAAAGGAAACAATTTTCAGATCCATGCTGCCATGTTTAATGAAAAACAGTGAGGTTTCTAAGAAAATCTTTAGTATTGAAGTTTGACCAAATAAATTAATTACACTGTAGTCAAAATGCAGAACTTTACAAAGAGCTCTCAAATGCAGCTTTTTAACAAAACTAAGAGCAGAGGAAGTATTTTACAATCACTACAAAAAATTTTTTCTTGAGAAACCAACTTAAGAATTCCATGATATCTCACTGAAGACTAATCTTAGTAACTCAGTTTCTGGGAATTTGAAAACACTGTTTTGAAAACACTGTCAAACAATAGTGTTTCTTACATTAGGTATAACATTGGCTTGCTGGTAAAATATGAATACTTCTAATAAAGATAACAATGCATTTTTTCATATTACTTTAAATAGGATTGGCAAACTTTTTCTTAAAGAACCAAATCGTCAATATTTCAGGCTCTGTGGGCCATCCACTCTGCCTGATGAAGCATGAAAGCAACCACAGAAGACAGATGGTACATGGATGAATGAGCATGCATGCAGCGTTCCAATAAAACTTTATTGACAAAAACAGGCAAACTAGCCCTTGGGCCCTAGTTGGCTGACCCATTGTTTAAACCATTGTTTATAGGTATTTAGTTTCTTTTAAAGATTAATGTTTACCACACTCTTTACATCATAAAAATTATGTTTGTTCATTAACAAATTTGGAAAGTAGAAAAATGCAGGATGAAGAAAGAACTCTGGACTATGACGTCAAACAAAGGGCGAGGTTCCACACGAGTTGTGTGAACCCGGGCTAGTGACCATCTCAAAGTGCCACTGTCCTCACTTAGAAAGTCGAGATGATGACCATCCTGTATCATTCATGGTGAGGACCAGATAAGTAAATGTGGAAAGCATAACCCCGCCACTCACCCCATCACAACTACTGCCATCAATTTTCTTCTAACTTATCTCTGATTATATTAAAAAACACCCAGCCCAATGCCAACATAACTAAGCAGAGATGTACTCAGATGCAAAAAGCAAGCAAATGAAAATGGTAAAAGCAGGGAGGGAGGTGGCAAATTTTGGCCTTAGTTTCCAAATGGAAATAAAACCTGAGACTCCTAATGTTTTACAGAGAAAGACAACAGAAAATAATAGTTAATGGGTGAACTGCATCGATGGGTTTTCTAGAGAAAATTCCATACAATTTGTTTTTCCCACACACCCGAAGAAGACACAAAAAGTAAATGAACAGAGCCGCTATATCACAACAGGACTTGAACTAAACGTTGCGTTTGGGGGAGCAGCACAAAGTGATACTCCAAGAACAAACGTGCCCAACAATTACACATCGCTCTGAAGTTGGCTTTGTTGATTTTCAAATCAAGTGGTCATATGTTGGTATTTGTTCCCCAGCAGAATCACCACTATCCTATTCACTGCAGCACGAGATGAGATATTTAACAAGTAACAGGTCAGGAAAACACAAGGATTAAGGAGTTTCTTCTAGCAAAATTGAACATGAGGCCAGCATAGGTCAACCGAGATGTGCAATCCTTTTTGTTGTTGAGAAGCAATGAAAAAGTACATTCCCTTAGTAAGCTCACGTTCTAAAATGGGGCGCATGAGGAAAGGTCAATGTGCCCACAGCCCCCCATGTACACACGTGAGCTACAGGGCACATTCAGCTCTACTTTCTCTCTTGCTCGCATGCCAGCAGTTCAAAGCCCAGGGGAGATCTGCAGAGGGGAAGACATGTGGTTTGCCTCACGAGGGAATAAAGGGACTAAACGTCTGGGGAGATGGCCAAAGCAAGACGAGGGGCTCGATCTAGGGAAATGGGAAGAGGAGACGAAAGCAGTCCAAGATGACAGTAGTCCCTGGTAATGTACTAAAGATGTAAAACCTTGAAAGCAGCAGGATAGTGAGGATCAGGTAAGGAGGGCAGTATGTGAGCAAGAAAAGGCCCGGATAGGAATCCCTGAGTCTTACCACTAAAATGACAGTAGCCATTTTAGTCAATGCGCTAAGGTATAATGATTAATAGATGCCACCAGAAGTTCTGATTTTATTAATCTCTCAAACAACTATCATCATCTGGCTGATCTCCTGCTTCAGAGGGATTACTTATTTGCTTGTTTCCTTAGCTATAATAAATTCTGAATGCCAGGGTCTCCAAACTAAGCATTAAACAAATTGATTGATAATTTGGAAGCACGGGAATAATTACAGATTATGCTAGACAATACAACTAGATTGGGTTTGCATGAGGCTGCTGACTGGATTTTGCCACAAAAATCACTAACTACTTTGGCGTCCAAAGAATGGCCTCATGGATAAGCCCCAAGTTCCTTCTGGAGAATGCAAAACAGTCAAAATCACATTCAATGCGCTAATAATTTCTTATCACAATAAGAATTCAGAATCTCCAGGAAGGTCTCAGTTTTTATCTAACCCTATCTGAAACCTCAATGATAAATTTTATTAACTTAGCCCTGAATTGATACTTCTGGTCAAAATTACAAATACCAGAGGAGAAGGGTCTTAGTATTAAACTCTTAGGCTATTTTAATTACATCTAAGAGCTTAGGGAGCAGTGTAATTCAAACTTCTCATGCTAAAAACAATGCATAAAGCACTTGCATGCTCAGGTTCTAATACCCATACACCGAAAGGTTTAGCTACCAAAGACAATAACAAACAGAACAGATAAAGAGGAACGTTTTCCCCAGCTGGTAGAAGTCAAGTCCAAGGTGAAGAAAGGGGCTGGAACAAGAAGGTGAACAACTTCTTACAGGTAAGAATTCAAAACACATAGTCATTGGTGCCTTCATTTCAACCCAACCCACCAAGTAATATATCAAACTGGATTGCAGAAGGATTAGAGGCTTTATAGAGTGGCTGCTGTAGACAGCTCAAGGGCTTCATGAATTCATAGTTCTTCTTTTGAAGAAGGAGGGTTTCTAGACAGTGGTATAACCACAGGCTCATGGTGGCCAGTCCCCTACCATAAGATGCTCATTACCATAAGCATACCAGTCAGGTTCATAAAGAAACAAGGACCCTTTAGAAGCTATAAACAAGATACAGGAGAGAAGACTCTTATTGGGACGGGGGAGAAGGCTGACTGGAGAGGACTCCAATGATGAGATGCTATTTACAATCACTGCAAAGATTCAAGAACATGACTAAGTCACCTCATAACATTCTCCTCTTTAGAACTCTGCCTTTCTTTAGAATGTCCTTCTAAATCTACTTCATCTAAGAAGTGTTACCATTTATAGTGTCGTATTGTTTGTGTCAAGATTCTCAAAGGAGGTGATCATGGAGACTATAAGTAGCTGGGGGCCCTAGTTAGAGTCACTCACAGCGATGTGAATTCTGCTCAGTGTTCAAAGCTTCCCAAAAAGTGGTCACTGACCCTCAAGGTGATGAGTCTCATACAGCTCCTATTTATTGTTGAAACATGTGATGTGAGGCACTCCACTACCGTGGTGCACAGACACCTGGGATACATACGAGCCATTTTCAGAGGTAAGGACTAAACGTGACGGTTTCCCAAAGAATCAATTTAGGGAATCATGGCTCGTGTATTATAGTGAACACAGAGTCACTACATAAAAGGATGCAAAATCTGCATTAAAAAACAACAACAGCAACACAGGGAATTTTAAAGAATTGCTGAGCGGGGCGCCTGGGTGGCTTAGTCGGTTAAGCGTCCGACTTTCGCTTAGGTCATGATCTCACGGTTCGTGGGTTCGAGCCCCACGTCGGGCTCTGGGCTGGCTTTTGGCTCAGAGCCTGGAGCCTGTTTCAGTCTGTGACTCCCTCTCTCTCTGACCCTCCCCTGCTCATGCTGTCTCTCTCTCTCTCCTAGAAATAAATAAAAACATTAAAAAAATTTTTAAAAAATAAATGCTGAGCAACTGAGGGACCTTGAAGAAGATGAATTCTCTACCTTCTTTGTCACCATGGGAGCTTCTGTGATAAAGGTCAGGAAAGTGAATCTTTCAGAAGTCACTGACGTTTTCATTTCAACATTTATGCTTAATTGTTTGCACATGGTGTAGTAAGAAATGAAGCCATAAACAAGGAAAAGACATAGTGAGAAAAATCTGATGTCAAAGAGTATTTTTTAAGGACAATGATATATACTCAGTACGTCCATGTTAGTGGAGCAAAGGAATGCCACCGATAACCCAAGAGATGAGTTAATCTGGAACCGGTACTGAAGTCCAGAAGTCATACCCTAAGAAATGAAATACATCAGACTTTTCACAGTTTATCTATGATCTTAATTACATTTTACGAGGGCTAACACTATCTTCATTTTCACTCTTTTTGGTATCCAGGTTGTATTCTTTGAAAACAGTGACTTCTAATCACACTGTGTGGCAGAAGAAAGCCCAGGAAAGAGTGAAAGTCAATCCGATGATTCAGCTACATCCCAACAAGCTATGGAGTTTGCGTACCTAAAACAACATTGTAAGTTTCAGGTTGGTTACAGAACATGTTAAATATTTGATCAAAACTATTGAGCACTTTTGACTACGCACTGTAAGCAAAGAAATATGCCATGAAGGCAGACCTCCTCTAAGCTTCCATTATATAAGAAGTTTCCCTTTGATTTAATTAGAGAAATAAGCAAGCCCACAAATGTCTGGAAATGTTATTATGGCAACTGATTTGGACGAGATGTCAAGCACAGATAGGTTCCGGGTGGGAGTGCAGACTAGTAGACCCGTTCTGGAAAACAGTTCACCATGACCTATCTAAGCCCGAAAGTGATCCTGCCCGAAAGCCCAGGAGTTCTGCCCCTTGGTAAACAGGTGAAAGAGACTCTTGCATGTTGTGCGGGGACGCTGTTCCTAATGGCAGAATGTTCAGAACAAAACAAGTGCCCCCTGACAGTAGTGGTGGTGTCTTCATACAAGGGAATCCTACAGAGCAGTGAAAGCCAAGGACGCACAGCCACGTGCATCAAATAAGAGTGTCACAATAATAATACCGAGGGGGAAACGGCAAGTCACAGAAGAAAATGCACGGTACAATTGTACTGCTACGGAGAGGAGAAGTAGGCAAAACCAGAGAGCATATAGTCGAGGGATCACCAGGTGTCTGGCCAAACCATCAAGAAAAACAAGGGAATGAGAAATGTAAAATTCAGGAGGGTGACCACCTCTGGGGGTGGGGATGGGGAGAGTTGCAACTGAAAAGGACCCCTCAAGGGCTTCAAAATCCCTGACAATTTCCAGTTCGGTTGGGTGCTGGGTAAACAGGTGATCATTTTATTATTGTTCTTTAAATATTCTCATTAAATGTACTCTTATGTATCAAATGTGTTTCATTATTTAAATCCACATGTATAGCTCCGTATACATGTATATATTACAGACGTAACAATTAAGAGGCTTAAAACGCAAGCCGAGCGGACAAGCCCAAATCTGTGGCATCCTAACAATCAAAAGACGATTGTTATAGAGAAGATAATTCAAAAAAGAAGCATTAGGGTATTGCCAAAAATCCTGGTTGCTGTGATGTTCCTTCAGCCCAGGACAAGCAAGTTCAGGAAAGTTCCACTTTTGTGGATCTTTCTTCTGAGCTGCAAGTATGAATAAATGTTTACTTGGAATTATCTCTATAACTATGCTTGAAGCCAACGTTGCAAGGAAAGCTATTTATACAGCTTCATCATTGGTTTGAATGCTTATCATTGCAGTTTTATTACAAAGAAGGTCTAAAAGATTTCTTTCCAAGCTAAAGAAAAAAAAAAAAAAAAAACAGCACTATAATAAGGTATCTTACATTAGCGGGTAAAAATACTCCGTTTAGAGAACATAATATAATTAGTTTCTATTCCAAGTCTGTCAGTGTGCACTGGTAACCTCTGACAACTATACATGAACCTTTTAATTAGTGTGTTATCTTTGGTGCAATTAATAACTTGTACCTCATGTTATAGGCAAATTAAAGTTTTCCCACCAAAGCCAAATTCTTCAGTTAGTCCTGGAAGTGTTTTGCCAGCTAAATGCAATTTTAACATTCAGATCTCTTGCTCCCAAAACACAGAAGCCATTTTTTTCCAAAGCTAGACAGCTTTATGCTATCAACGTTCTTTCAAATATTTTACCTAAGACAGAGAATCTCATATTAAATTCAATTTCACACTTGCCAATCACACACACCCACGCACAATTCCTCCAGATGATGCAGCATGGCCTAATGTGCGTGTGTATGTGTGTATCCGTGTGCACACACAGCCCACATAATGCTTAGATACATAGAAACATTAACTGCTAGGTACTGGTCAAACAAATAGATTTTTAACATACCACCTACTACACATTGATAATAATGATTGATAGTAGCAGTTCCATTAATAAAATTAACCTTTAAATGTGAATTGGCAAGTCCAAAGTCTAAGGTCCGTAGCTACGGTTCCCCAGCTCATGCTGTAATGGTGAGTCATGGTATTTGCAAATCGAAAAGAACCCCCCAGTTCTCCCCTCCCAGAAACGAGAGATATTTGCCACTGGTTACAGTGAGGAAGGAGCTTCGAAGTACAAAATCAGCTATATTCCTCCAATCTCTGGAAACCGACCCTCTTCCCCCTGTGCCTCAAAAAATATGCTTGCATTTCCAAAAGAAAGAACAAAGATACAAGCCTTGGTAAAAAAGGAAGGAAGGAAGGGAGGGAGGGAGGCTGGGAGGGAGGCTGGGAGCGAGGGAGGGAGCGAGCGAGGGAGCGAGAGAGACAGAGAGAGAGAAAGAAAGAAAGAAAGAAAGAAAGAAAGAAAGAAAGAAAGAAGGAAAGAAAGAAAGAGAGAGAGAAAAAAATGATGCCACTTTCAAGATAATATTCAAGGTTCTCTTTTACGTGTCCTTCCCTTTTCTCTTATGACAACCTGAGATAATCTCAAAATATTTATGTCCGTAAAGTGATACACAGGACAGAAAGATGAAAGCAAGAAAGAAATAAAAGTGCTTAGCATGAGGGCCTTACAGATCTAGAGTAGGTGTGCTGAGCAGAAACATATATATATACATAAATTTATATAAATATATATGTATATATTTATATATATAAACATTTATATTAGAAGAAAATAAAAAATGGATTTAGTAATGCTGGCTTTAAATTGAAAAATAGCTGTTTGAGGGGCGCCTGGGTGGCTTAGTCGGTTAAGCGTCCAGCTTTCGCTTAGGTCATGATCTCGCGGTTCGTGGGTT
>NW_027551573.1:6117278-6150466 GCF_008692635.1 Crocuta crocuta | reverse complement strand
AAAAAAAAAAATGATCTTTTCAGCTCTCTCCTTAAAATGACCTAATGGAGAAGTCATTTCTTCCTTCCAGAAGCACTTGAGTGGAACAGTAGCCAAACTTGGGGCTCTAATACTCTACTCAAAAGAATCCGAGCTCCTCAGAGAATAGCGGATTCCAAGCGTTGGAACAGAAGAAAATCAAGACTGAGTGGAACTTCTCATGGTTCTCAGAAAACAAAAAATGCTTTCAGGAATGCCTGGGGCGGGTGATGCTGACAAACAGGGCCAAGGAGGAAGTCCCACAGCTCGCACTGTGACTGTGTGAGAAGCAGCGTTAAGAATATGGAGTGTAATTAATCACAACAGGTGCATCTTATAAAAAGCTCGGAGTTCAGGATACTAAAATAGGAAATTTAGGGGCACCTGGGTGGCTCAGTCGGTTAAGTGTTCAACTTCGGCTCAGGTCATGATCTCACAGTTTGTGGGTTTGTGCATTTGAGCCCCGCGTCCAGCTCTGTGCTGACAGCCAGCTCAGAGCCTGGAGCCTGTTTCAGATTCTGTATCTCTCTCTCTGACCCTCCCCTGCTCACGCTGTCTTTCTCTCTCTCTCTCACAAACAAATAAAACATTAAAAAATTAAAAAAAAAATAGAAAAGTTAAAGTACACCAAAAAGGTTATTTGTAATACAAAGAAGAGTAAGGATAAGAAAGTATTTTAAAATAAATTTTAATCGGTGGTGAAGGGGTCATAGATTTGGAATGTTGTTTCTTCTATCAAGCATTTGCTTCTTTATAAAGTATAGACCTGCCTTTTTCATTATGTTATGTTTGTACAAAAGAACAAATACGAGAACGCTTAGTAATCCCAATAGTTCCAGAAAAGTAAGATATGTTCGGAGAAAACATGCCTTCAACTCCCAGCAACAGTTGAAAGAGTGATGTTAAAAAGTCAGAAGTTTGAGAACTCTTAATCCACACTCTCATGACTTAAAAATTTAGTGTATTTGGGGCGCCTGGTTGGTTGACCATCCGACGTTCGATTTCGGCTCAGGTCATGAGATTAAGACCCGCATCGAGCTCTGTGCTGACAGTGCAGAGCCTGCTTGGGATTCTCTCTCTCTGCCTCTCTGCTGCTCACACACACACTCTCTCAGTAAATAAATAAACATCAAAGAAACAATTTGGTGTACTTAAAAATAAATTCTTTAGGACAAAATCCCATTTGACTTTGTAATTTCACAGAATATTTAAAAGCAAGCAACACAGTGACTAACTGGATAAATACGGAACTCCTGAGGGAGGCAGCAGAGCACAGGGGACAACTTGGAATCAGATAGTCCAGGTTCAAACACCACTCTGCCTCTTTCCCAGTTTACAAAAACGTTAATGCCTGCCCTGCTTCCCTGCTCAGAGAAAACGAGAGAATCAAATGAGAAATAATGTATTTAAAGTGACAATCCCTGCGGCGTGTGTTTGTTTGACTATGTTTGTTGGTTCATCTTGGAGACAGTTTGACCATGAAAAGAATAAAATATTTTCTATTACCATGCTTCAGAAATCAGGGCTCATTCTGGAAAAGATAAATATTAGCTCCAATTGATTTTCTTTTGACTGAATCAAAGGGATAAAAATTTGCCTCAGGAACAGTTGCTCAAGTGCCAGGAAGGTTCTGGAAGGAAACACTACAGAGGTGACAGACTGTGGTCAACCCCCTCAAAGTGATTCCAACCCCAAATCCTCTAGAACCCAGAACTTTACTCCAGGGATATTCCAACCAACATGAAGCCCTCTGTTTTCTATTTACCCAGAGAATATCTACTGCTCAATATGCCCATTTATAACAACATATGCCAGGTGCTATTCTGTGCTGAAGATGTGGCAAGTGACAAAAGAGAACAATGTCCCTGAGCCTGACAAGTGGGGACAGCAGAGACAGAGGACAAACAATAAGAACTGCAGATGAAGACAATACAGCAAGATTGTATTACTTAAGCTGAGTTGGTAGAAGGATACTTTTGAAAGGGGAATAAAAAAGGCTCCCTGGAGGAGGTGACACTTTGAACTGAGACACATACGAGAGACAGCCTTAACCAAGAGCTGGGGAAAGAATTCCTTGCAGAAGAAAGAAAAAGTACAAAAGCCCTGAGTTAAGAATGAATGTGCCTGAGAGAGGCAAGGGAAGGGAAGGGAAGAGAAGGAATGGGAAGGGAAGGGAATGGGAAGGGAAGGGGGAGGGGAAAGGAAGGGAAGGAAAGAGAAAAAAAAAAGCAAGCAAGTAAAGCAGGGAAACTAACATGGCTTCAGCAAAGTGAATGCCAGGGAATATTATGACTTGAGCTCAGACAGGCAGGAAGGAAGGCACTAAAGAGCCTAATATAAGCAAGGCAAGCAAAAAGAATAAATAATATCACTCTTAACATCCAAAAGTTGATTAATTTTCTTTCTGCAATTCCAAACACTACGTAGGTACATCATATCACGTTGGGTACAATAGCAGTGGATCAAAAGGAAAGAACGGCTATAATACACATAGACAGCAACTGATTCTTTTAGGGGCTTAAGAAAATAGAGGTGGAGACACCAATACAAAAGGCTGAATAAATGACAACCCTACTCAGCAAACACTGGTAAGGGCATAAGTTATAGAAAAGGAAACTGGTTCTCCATTTCCACTCATGCCTACGGAGAGCCATCACTACCAGTAGCCTTCCAAGTAATCAGATATATACACAATGGTACCTGTGTCCTACAAACATTCTGTGTTCTGATACCAGAGATTTATGGCGTATTCCTTACAAGGATGATAAATAACCATCTCCTCCTTGTATGCTCAACATACAGAAATATCTAGGACCACGCGCATTCTTCCCAAACATGCACATAACTGGAGCTGTTGCAGGAGTAAAGGCATGAGTGAAAATCACAGAAGCCTAGATGAGACAGAAATTGAAAAAAAACCCTGAAAACGATTCCTCTTGTAGTTAAAATAGGATAATATATGCAAAGCTCCTAGCAGAGTACCTAAGATCCTATAAGGGTTCAGTAAATGTTAGTTCCTTTCCAAAATCAAAGGGACACGATTTTCTTCTGTACTGCTTCTGCTCTAGTTCTAAAGCTAACTCTACTGAGTAAAAGCAGAGTAACCTAGAACTGCAATGGAAAGGCCAATCTAAAATTGAAAAATCTAAAATGTAGAACCTTCCAAATAAGTTTGCTACTTATTTGATTCATTAAAACGACTTAGAAGAAGGGCAGGGAATTTACATATATTTTTCTAGATGCTTTACATACATTAAACCCTGCAGTGGAACTGAGGTGGGTAGTACAATCTCCTTACTTCTGAAGAAATCTTGGTTCAGAGATATTAAGTAAGGTTAACAAAGGCACAAAGCCAGTAAGTGGCAACTCCATGGGAGTCAAACAGAAGGTTTTTAGGTTCCAAATTTAGGCGTTTGTCTGCCATATCAGATCGCCTCTCAGACGTACAAATTTAACAAATTCCAAATGATTGGGACCTAAATAAATATTTTTTAATGAAACACTTTATGTCTTCTTTTGTGTTTCTGGGTATCATTGCAACAATAAATCAAAGAGCCACTGCTTTCTAATTTAACTCCACATGACTGGTCTTCAGCAAGATCCAGACTGACGCTTAAACCCTACACTGCTGATAGCACATTTCATTCACCTTTGGAACAGTCACTTAAAAGAAGGGGAAACAGGTATTGTTTTCACCGTATGGTTGTAAAAGTTGAGGTGAGAATGGTTCTAGTAAGCTCAAAAGAGCTGGAGATAGAAGGCTCTAGAAGCCTATGAGAGGATAGGTATGCTGGAAGAAGACAAGTAGATTGAGAGTCTAAGAAGAGGTATTAATATGGGAGATACGAAGTACCTTGGAAGAGCCAAGCCCCAGAAAAAGAGAATGAGCATATATAATTATAGAAAAGAACAAACTTCGTAAAGAGACACACGATAATGCAGTCCCATGAAAGCAGAGTTTTGTCTTGTTCGGTCAGACAGTAAATACTCACTATGTATTGCTGGATAAATAAATGAAGCGGATAAATAAATAACTTAAAAGCACAGCTATGAAGTTTATTTAAAAAAAAAAAACTTTAAGTGAAGAGACTTGCCTGTGTCCCTGTCCTTGGTCCTGAATAATGGTGTTTGGTTAGACAGGATTGTTTCCTAATCCCAATTCACTGGTGTCCAGATTCTACCAGATTTTTCAGTTTGATTTTTCATCTTTATGAAATAAAGAAAAGAATCTGATTTTTTAAGCTGTAGAACAAATCATTCCCTGACTTCTGTTCTTAGTTTGCATTGCTGGCTGCATGTACTTTCAACACTTCTATCATGCTGTACTTATAAATATTTTCCCTACTCCCTTTGGGAAGTTGGGCGGTATGTGTTTCTCATCCTCCCCTGATGTTATACTTCAGTTTAAAAATAACAGTCATTATCACTCAATTATTCAGTGATCAAGTGTAACACCAGGTGCAAACAAAAGTTCTGACAACACTAAAACATGCCCTTGTTACTGCAAAGGATTTAAGAGCTTGGCATTCATGGAGCTAGTGATCATGTTACATTCAATTTGAAGGAGGTAAAAGAAGGGTAGCTTAAGCTGATTTTTTTTTCTTTTTGCCCTTATAACTTCCTTATTTTTGGTAGTAAGAATACCTATAGCAAACTATATTAGTTAGCTTTCCATTTTCTTCACTTTCTCATTGACACAATCAACGTCTAGAATGTTTTTAAACTATTTTAATTATTTTTATAATCAATCTTCTAAACCAATATCTCTAAAATACCAACAGTACAATGGCTTTGGGTTTTTCTCTTTTCTTTCTCATTTATTATTCACGTGTGTGCATGGGGGCGGGGGAGTCTGTATATATACACACCATATCCAGCACACACACATATTTGGGGGAAAAACCCTCATAGGATTATATATTTCAGGACTGAAAGGGCATTTGAGTTCATCTGGTCCAAACTCAGGATTGCAGATGATCTCAAATGTAAAATAACTTTCAGATTTCACAGATGTGTAACATGGTCATGGATATAACAGTTAAGGAAATCAGCCAAATGATTATTAACATTAACACATTTAGATTAAAATATCATCTCCTTTAATTTTTTTATCAGTTTTCAAATTTCAGGAACTAGATCTCTCTAGCCCTGTACAACAGACTATAATAGAAAAATTATAGTATTTCCCCATATAAAAATACATAAATGAAAATTTATAATTATAAGAGAAAGGGACCTGAATGCATCACTTACATGCTTTTAGAAAAATCTATCTCAATCATCAGCAATAATGAAAAAAAGAAAGGTTGGCAATGGAGACAATTATCCTTATTTTCCAAGAGACAAACAACTTGGGACATTTAAAAATCTTTTCTGCTATAATTGATATGAACTCTTCACTAAAATTTCTGACATTTCTTCTTTCTGATAATCACTCAACATTACCAAAAGTAGCAAGAGAGTGAAAAAATAAAACATATGCTAAACTTTTTAAAGGTTTACAAATATAGATATATTTAAACATTTACACACTTATTGGCTTAACTGAGTTGGCTTAAGCATAAGTGTTTATCACAAACACCATGTAGACAGAGAGCAGATCAGTGGTTAGGGGTAAGCCGTAGGACACAAGGAAACTTTTTAAGGCAATAGGAACGTTCTTTTATCACGGTGGCGGTTGTTCGCAACTGTATTTGTCAGAACTTTTCAAACTACACCCTTAAAATTGGCAAATTTTATCAGACATAAGTTATATCTCAATATATCTGAATTCCACTCCTACGCCTTCCCCCAAATCCCAAACCCTGAGGTACCCTACCCTCCTAAGAATAATTTCTGTGGTTTATCTACCTAGAACATCATGTACACACAAATACTATGACCCAAAGTAATGCTACAAAGCATGCATAAAGGAAATAGTGTTCTCCTGGAAAACTACACACACATTATACGTTAAGGGGTAATAAGTACAAACATGAAGTTAGACCCCATAATACAGAGCAGAAAACAGATTTCCCACTCCTTGTCCAAACTACTCCGTAATAATATTCAGTGTAATTTAGGGCAGAATTGGGGGGATTTCCAGAAGTGTCTTAACTCACTTTCTCTAGATACCCACCCCTCAAAGATTCTCTGGGTTTCCAGACACTTCTGTCTAGTCTCGACGCTCATAATTATTTTGACCAGGGAACAGAGTGGCTCACCTGTACCTGTGCCTCTACCCCTCCTACACTAGTAAGGGCCAGGCAGAGAAAGAAATGCCAGTGCCGAAGGAGAAAGACGCAGTAGCAAGGCAGGGTTGATTATGGCAAAATCTCTTCTTGCCCCCACTGATCACTCCCTTCTTGCAGGTGCCCTGCGCCAGCCCCCAAGAGTGTCTATAAATAAAGGAGAAGAGAAGAGCACTAATAATGACTAATGTAACATAATTTAAATAATTTATGAAGGATAAAATATTAGAGCCACAGGGAGCTGTGGAAGAACAGAGGCTACATGTGTCTTATGTACAAGTTCAGTATTTAAAAATCTAACTGTTCTCTACAGTGCCACCACAAAAACTAACAAATTGGGAATACCGTGATCTCTTCAGTCAGAGTGAACACACCCAAGACCACTTTGAAAGTATGTAGGAAAACACAAAAGTAACAAAACATATCATGTTTGAGGAAGATAAACTACTAAGAGTCGGAAGCCACTTGCATTTCATCCATCTGTGATCCCTCTTCTAAACCCCCAAGGAGAGGAGACACAGATTTCTGCTTCCAAAAAAAAAAAATAGTTTTTTTTACAAACTGTATGATACATGTGCTTTCAATTTTATTTAATAAAAAGTAGGGCAAAGTAAAAAGCAGGTGCCTCTACAGATGGAGTGTGCTAAACACATGCAACCCCTCTGATAATTCCAGGTCCCCACCCTACCCCCTGCTTCTGGAATTTCCAGCAGCCCTAAAAACCTGCATTTCAAATATTGCTAAATATTTAGAGTCTAAAAGGACAAGGTTTGTTATTTTGCACAGTAACACATCTTCAAATAATATTTCAAGTCAGTTTTGAAGATCTGCAATTGATATCTTTTCCATATATACTTAACCTCCTACAGATTTATTTGATTCTCAATAATTACTATTCTCTGGTAAAAGGCATATGTTATTACAGTACACTGCACTCCCACAAGCTGTCCATTCAGTGTATTTTAATAAATCTCTGCCAGAGCTGTATAAATTTGATCCTGTTTAAATTTAATAAGGATCAGAATATATCAAAGCACAAATACCCATGGGAGAAATAGATATTTTGCATAGTTATTGAATGGCCTATTCAGGGATACAATATGTAAGACCCAGACCATCAACCTTGAATTAAAAAGAGAGATTAATGTGTTCAAAGCTGGCTACTTGTTAAATAACATATGAAATTAGTATTTAATAAAACATCTTCTCTATATTGCTGCTAATGGTATCAGTCCTAATACAGCTTTAATATCAATATTCCCACACAGAATTCTAATATTTACAGCAACTGTCAGCAACATATTTCTTAAATATCCACATTTACTCTGGTAAAAGGCAACAGTGGCAACACTATCTGGCATAGAGATGAAAAGTACCTTATAATAAGTTAGGATGCTTAATGTTCACCTGCATAATATAAACTAAAAGAACAACCACTTTACTTGATATATTTCTCAGAGATTTCAAGCATAATGAGCAATGAACTGCTTCTCCAAACATCCTCTTCCATGGTAGGATGTTTCTGATTTGAATCATATTTCTCTGGTCATTAATATTCTGTGGTTGAGTAAATCATTTCATTTTTTTCCTACCAAACTTTACACTGGAGCATAAACACAAAGGACAATGACTGATGAGCCTGGATTTAGGCACAGGAAGGCGGTACAGAAGGGCAGAACGTCGGTTATCAGGAAATCCTTCCTAGCAGTGAGGACAACTATAGGCAAGAAGATCAAAGGGAAACAATATCACTCAAGGCATGTAAAACCAGCGTCTGCTAGCACTGAATGTCCTTCCATGGCAGATGGATGGGCTAAGCTGTCTTGAGTTATCTACAAATATTTTGGAGGCTACAAACTGTTTCAAGCCCACGAAATCGACATTAGCTCCCACGGGTTTTATTGAAATGTATACCTTATTGCTCCCAATCACTTTCATCTTCTTGAAACTAGAAATGTAAGGGCCGGTCCATTCATCACGCAAACTGATAAAACACACTGCCACTGGGCCCACCAAGATCCAATAGCCAACCTTACCAGAAGGTTAGGTCTCGCTATCAGATAGGTGGTTATCAGGTAACCAAGGCTCACGTCAACATGCTGTGTTCCCTGAGCTAGGCAATCACCCCTCCCGGTATCTTCTGGGAGCATCTGAGTCTTTCTTCTCTACCACTTCTGCCTCTTCTGTCCCTCTGCTGGATTGCATTGGGTGAAAGAAGTGAATCCTAGCTGAGCAAAAGACGAAAGGAAGAGATGGTTGGGCAATCAGCCATTTTTCTTCTCTGGTAAGAAGACGGGCTTAAATACCTGAGAGCACTTCTTACCAAGTAAGAGGTAGTAAAATGGCCAATGGAGACTGAAATACGGATGCAGATA
The DNA here is from genome assembly GCF_008692635.1 of Crocuta crocuta. NCBI lineage: Eukaryota > Metazoa > Chordata > Mammalia > Carnivora > Hyaenidae > Crocuta > Crocuta crocuta. The sequence goes on along the minus strand of NW_027551573.1, from coordinate 6,141,843 downwards.
TCACATGTTAGATATACGCAACTGTATAACGTATTGGTGTCTTAAAATCCAAACATAAAAAGAAGATCCATAAGAGAAATCAGTGTATTAACAGAAAAAAAAACAAAAACAAAAACAAAAAAAACACCCTGAGATAGTACCTCTAAATCTATTTAAAAACTGCCTCTTGGTTGAATGTCTTCAGTTTTCCAATGAAAGCAGTGTAATTTTTTACACTATAATTTCTCTGAAAAGCTTTTATTTTAAGATCAGCTTTAGTAACAGGACTAGCACCTTATCATATGCAGAAGACAGTCATCTTCTAACACACAGAGATGCAAACACGACCAATTGTTTATGGCAACCAAAAGCTTAGTACTCTATCAGATGTCGCTTGTTCCATTCATGTTAATATATTCACCTCAAATCACAGCTCTTCACCTTAGATCAGTGTCTGCCCAATTTCAGTTATCTGTACGTCACCTTTCTGTATTTTGCCATTTAAAGCAGAGGCGCCCGGGTTGGTTAAGCGTCCTACTTCGGCTCAGGTCATGATCTCATGGTTTGTGAGTTCGAGCCCTGTGTCAGGCTCTGTGCTGCCAGCTCAAAGCCCAGAGCCTGCTTTGGATTCTGTGTCTCCCTCTCTCTCTGCCCCCTCCCCTGCTCATGTTCTGTCTCTCTCTCTCTCAAAAATAAACAAAACATTTAAAAAATTTTAAAGCAGATCCACATCCTTCTTTATCTAAACCCTTGGGGTCAGAATATGTTTTACAGTTTAGAGTTTTTAAGACTTAGGAAAGTAATACAGGGTCAATACCCCATCTATCATATAATACCTCTAGTGGTCTATGGCAGCACCCCATAACCCAAATATCTCCGAGACAAAATGTCTCAATATTCGCACAAAGGGGGATAAATACAGAACAAAAACAGCCTCATGTAAGTTCAGCTCAGGTTTTGCTGCAAATGTGTCACCATAAACTTATTTTTTTCTTAAACTTTGTTTCTCAGAACTTTCAGAATTTTGTAATTTATTATTTCTCTTTAAGCCAGCCATTTGAATAAAAATAATTGTGTTTTTTATTAACAAAAAGAAACTTGGTATCTGAAGTGGAAAAAAACAGTATCCTTCACCATAAATAGAACACAATCACCAAAAGAAATACAATAAAAGTAAAATAATCTATTTCATTCTACCAAACTACTGGCCACAGAAGGGATTTGTAACCAAGTCCTGTGTTCTCTCCCTCCTTTCTTTCCGTCTCTCTCCTTCTCTCTCTCCAGCCTCCCTCCCTCTCTCCCTTTCATCTCTCTTCCTCTGTCTCTCAATCTCTCTGTTGAAAAAAGAGATCAGCAAGTGTTAGGTGTTAAAGACATATTGGCACCAAACTGAGATTTTTCTCGTTGATGTAATAGAGAGACTGGAAGGGAAAGGGAAAGAAAACACTTTCTATGTAATTCAATATGGTTAAATGACTCGTCCTTAGAGCTAAAAATCAAACCACACACTACCAATGATAGCAGCTCACAGGACCTCCCTTCCTCTCCCCCTACACCATGCATCCCAATGCTTGCTCATGACCCTGGCCAGCCCGGCCTTCTCTGTCAGACCTTTAGAAACACTCCCAGAGTCTCCAGTATTCAGTATACCTGTGTGTAAGACCACACGGAACCAGGAAGTGCTTCATTTCACATAAAACCCATTTGGTGCCTATTAAATATGTTTTGCCTTTGCCTGTGGCTGCCTGTGTGGAAGACACCGTAAGTCCCAAAATATGCAGTGGCAGCTGAGAACAACTTCGTGTGCACAGCTCCTGTGGACGCCAGTATATTCTGTGCAATGGTCCCCAGGCCCCTCGGAGGCCTCTGCATGGTTCACAGCGGCAGTACTCCAACTGATATCCCAGGACAATGGCATCAGCATCATCTGTGAACCTGTTAGGAATGCAACCCCAGACCCACTGAATCAAAAACTATGAGTAAGAGCGGCAGAGCAGGCCCGAGCACTCCGGAGTGTAACAAGCCCTCTGAGGGATTCTGATGCTCATTATAATTTGAGATGCAGGGAGGAGGGTAGGGTGGGGAAGCACAGCCCTGGAAAGGTTGGGTTTAAGTCCCAGATCTAGCACCTCCTAGCCTGTGACCTTGAATGAGTTATTTAATCTCGCCAAGCCTCTCTTTCCTCATCTGTAAATTGAGACATTACTAGCACTTGCCTCAGAGTTGTTGAGGATGAAATTTACGAATACACATAACAGTGCTCAGAACAGATCCTGGAAATATTCCACAAATCTCATTATTCTTCCACGCAGCTATGTAAAATCTTTACCTGCATTTAATAATGACATTTATTTTCTCCAAACAATACAGACATTTAATAACTATCTTCTTAATTTATCACTTAAAACACTTTTTAAGTTTATTTTTGAGAGAGAGAGAGAGAGAGAGAGAGCGCTCATGCACACAAGCAGCGTAGGGGTGGAGAGAGAGGGAAGAGGGAATTCCAAGCAGGCTCCATGCTGTAACCACAGAGCCCAATGTGGGGCTCGATCTCATGAACCGTGAGACCAGGACCCGGGCCCAAACCAAGAGTCGGACGCTTCACCGACTGAGCACCCCAGGCGTCCCAACTGCTTTAAAAATCAAGATTCACAGGCCCTGGCCCTCTCTCCTATGAACTGAACGCTAGGTCTACTTCAGCAGAGGTGGCCAACGCACAGCCCTCAGGCCATATGTAATCCTTAGACCGGTCCAGATTGGTTGCCAACATTCATAAGTTAAAAACTATCACGGAATCAAAATGTCTTCTTCTTAAAAACTCAGGAGCTCAGAAGACACTAGCCTATGATCCCCCAGAGCTACTGTCGTCCTGAGTTGCAACCACTGCCTTCAGAGGGGCCCGTGTCCTCCTGTTCACTTCATACACAAGCAGGTCAATGGCAGCCAGGTATCATCTTCTTGGTGTCTATGACCCGTGGGTTTGTGAGCCCTGCCCTCCTGCAAACTCTAACAGTTTCCGGTATACTCTCTGTGAACAGGGTGACCAACTGTCCCACCCTGCCCAAGACCGAAAGGGCTCCCCGGGCATGGGTCTTTCAAGCTAAAACTGGGCAAGTCGCAAGAAACTCAGAACACAGCAGTCCCCCACCCATGCGTATGGTTACCGGATCTATATTTCAGGTGTCCCTCCTGGCATTCTGGGCCCCATTTCCAACTACCATGGGGAACATTTCCATTGCAAATCCCGCTTTTGCCCCCCCAAAACACTTTCCTCCATTCATCTGTGCATTCCACAATCAACGCCTGAATGCTTCTTCCATGGCAGGCACAATTCTGGGCGAGAGGGATAAAGCAACAAAGAAAAGGGGCAAAGATCTCTGTCCTCACAAGGTTACGTCCAACATGGAAGAGATAAAATAAATACAGGGTATGTTTTAAGACCAAGTACCTGGGGAAAAATGAAGGCGAGGAGGGGAGTGGAGTATATCAAGGGGAGGAAAAAGAGTTCAATTTTGGACAGGGTGGTCATAAAAGGCCTCCCAGAGAAAAGACCCGGAGAAGATGAGGAAGGGAGACATGGAAATATCTGAAGAAGAAGGTCTGGGGCCAACAGAGGTAAACTAAAGACCCTGAGGTAGGGGACATGCCTAGCGTCTCAAGTGGCAACAAGGGGGCCGACATGTGGCAAGAGTAAGAGGGAGCCTTGCCTAGAAGAAATGTCATGGTCAAGGACATCATGGCAGTCACCAAGGTAAGGCTGCGCAAGCCTCCATGTAGACTTTGACCTTGTGGACGAAACAGAACCACTGGAGAGCTCTGAGCAGAGGAGTAACAGGACTGACAGTAGCTAGCCCAATTGCTTTTCTAGAATATTCCTCAACATATGGTTGTCTTTTCTTCATATCCAAATCAGTTCATGGAAAGTAGATTCTACCCCTTCTAGAATTTCAGCATCCTGCCCATCAAAAACACATTTAACGTCATAGGGTCCTTAAGCAACAAAGATTGACACAGAACAAGCTAGTTGAAATGAAAGACTGACCTCAGCTCCTCCCCTGGGATTTATGTACCACAGGCATCTATGCAGTTTCACTGGAATATTTGTGTTTATGAAGACATTCTGATGAACGATACTTTTTTTTTTCCGTTCATGAAATTTTCAACATAAAAGAACCCTGAATTCCTATCTTGAAATCCATTGTGCCATTTTTATTCTGCCTGTATTTTAATATAGCATCAATATTTAACTACTCATTAAATGAAGTGTGACTTTTATAGTGAAAATGTCAGTCTTTGCAGTTCATTAAATTCATTTAAAGTATAGCTGCTTGATATTTTTTTCCCCTAGAAGAAGAAAAGGACTATGAATTGAAGGCATAAACTTTAAATTTAAGTATGTGTTTTCTTCAAAATTAACATTCAGGATCTGTAACGTTATTCATAAGATTGAGGGACTATTTGCCTCTTCCTGCATTTTACTTAGTGACTGTCGTCTTTATGGAGTATAGAGCTGTTTATCACAGTTGGATATGACCAGTGGAATGTCACTGTGGACATTAAGATGTCATAAGCTATTATGAATCTCTGGAATTCTGCATGTAGTATTAAAAAAACATTATCTTGAACTATGGCATCAGAAAAAAATAAACCTAGGATGATGTGAAATTTAATAACTCGCTGAATGCAATAGGGCCTAAAAGTGGTCTGTTTCAGTTTTGTTTTGTTTTTTTTCAATCTGGTAGGACATTAGATTGCCTGAAAGAAAAGGGTATATTAATGATGGAATTTGCGAAATGAATCCCAATGAATTTTTTAGATGTTTGCAATTTTTTTTCTTCCTAAAATTACTATGATTTACATGTATGGAGCAGTAAATGCAAATGATGTCAAATCACCACGGGTACGTGGGCATGATCACAGAGTCTCCTAATGAGATTTCAGAAGATGTCGACATTCACTGAACAAGACATAAAGGGAATGGAGCCTTCCAGGCCCTTCCTCCTCCCACAGAGGCCCGAAAGGGCCTTGGCTCCTGGGACAAGAACACGGCCACTCCGCCCTCTCTTCTCCTCTTTCCCATGTGCTCCTCACCCCACTTCCTGTCTTCCAAAAGAGAAATCGAAGCATGACCCTTGATGCCCACTGAGCTAAAGAGTCCCTGGAAGATAAAGCCCAAACTCTGAATCCATGGCAGCCCAAGGCTGTCCAAAATCTGGCCTCAACACTCCTTCCCCGACCTCCTCTCTGAGAACCTCCCCCCTTTTTGCCTTTTCCTGTCCCCATGCCTTGCATGATGCTGCTGGCACACCCACCTTGATGTTCTTCCATGGAGGTAAAATTTCCCCTAGATGCTTTAGTGGAAGTGATGATTATAAAAGAAAAATTCTACTTTGTCCTGTGCTGGTTTCAAAAATCTTGGGGTGCCTGAATGGCTCAGTCGGTTGAGGGACTGACTTCAGCTCAGGTCAGGATCTCACAGTTCATGAGTTCGAGCCCCACGTCGGGCTCTGTGCTGACAGCTTGGAGCCTGAAGCCTGCTTCGGATTCTGTGTCTCCCTCTCTCTCTGCCCCTCCCCTGCTCACACTCTGTCTCTCTATGTCCTACAAAAATAAATAAACATTAAAAAAAATTATTTAAAAAATCTAAAAAGAATGAGATCTGAGGAGGGGAAACCCCCCCTTTTTTTTGTTTTTTTGGTTTTTTTTTTAAATAAAATTGCAGGACCTGATGGGAGTGGTTCTGCTGATCTCACTGCACACGCTGTAAATACAGCAGATGCAGTAGATAAAGTGACCGGAGAATCTGTCCCATGAACGCAGTGGCTGATGGCTGGGGAGGGGCTATTCACAAGTTTGAATACATTCGCGGGGTTATTTCTTCCTTTTTCTTTTTCTTTTGTTCTTTCCCCTGAAGCCTTCCTACTGCAAAAGAAAAAAAAAAAAAAAGGAAAAACTAATCTGGAGCCCAGCGTACCTACCTAAATTACTAAGACAGTAGAGCACCTCCAAAATAAAATAATAAATCAAATTCTACTTCAGGCATCCCAGCCCCTTGCTAAGAGGCGCGCGTTCTGCCATCAGTAACTTTATCAGCTACTACGGGGCAAACACTAATTTGAAATCAGTGGCTACTGTCAAGCATTTATGAATTTATCTCATTGTTTCTCTGCTATCAGAGATAGTGAGGGCAGGGATTACGAAGGCAGCAACCAAAAGCAGGATCTCTTTTCAGCCTTTGCTCCTCTCTGCACGCACCCTCCCCCCCACTAGGAAGTCCATGTGAGTCCCAGGGAGTGCAGGTACCTGAGCATGTTCACGCGTGCACGTGCACGCGCGCGCGCGCACACACACACACACACACACCCTAACAACGTTTTCCAGTATTTTTATATTTTACCCACTCCTTTCTTTTCTGCTGGGGATGAGGCAGTAATACTGTGATATGTACCTGCCAGGTAAACCCAAAAGGAAGAGAAACTCTAAAAACGTGTACTATGGGCACCTGGGTAGTTCAGTCAGTTGAGTATCCAATTCCTGATTTCAACTCAAGTCATGATCCCACGGTTCGTGAGTTCGAGCCCCACCTCGGACTCCGCACTGACAGTGTGGAGCCTGCTTGGGATTGTCTCTCTCCCTTCTCTCTCTGCCTCTGCCCCACTCGTGCTCTCTCTCTCTCTTTCTCTCTCTCAAAATGAACACACAAACTTTTAAAAAATACATAAAAATGTGTAATATATCCCATTGCAAGATACCCATGAAATTATCTGAATTTATTTGTTCTTCCCTTTAAATAGCAAAAATATTGGTCTGCCATAAAGAGATATATGTTGATTTGTTTTCATTTAGATCCAGAACTGGCTCTACAGAAACTGCCCATGAGGCCCCAAATAGCTACTTTTTACAAAAATTTCCCACTACCTCTAAAACATTCTCCAACGTCCCCACTGGCCGGGGCACTCTCTCCTACTTTTCTGCCTACATTTGTAGTTCTCCAAATTTAATTACCCCGGAACAATTCAGTCACCAACAACCATTTGAAAGAGTATGGAATTTTTCTCCCCATAAATCTATTCATTGAGATTCTACCAAGCCTGGAATGTCTAGGGAAAGATTCAATAATCAGGGGAGAAATGAGTTGCAGAAACTCAAAGAGAACAGAATAGCCAAGGCAGGAGATTACGAAGCCAGGAGATGAGGGCTCACTGAATTAAACATTCTTAAGCAGACTTACATACATAATGAATTGGTCAATTCTGTCCAATGTTTCTGAAAGAGATTACCCTTCCAACAAGCCAAATGAGTGTTCAAGGATGGTAGCTCGGATGGATTCCCGAACAAAATAAGTGTTAATCACTTTATCTTCTCCAATCTTTTTTTTGTGAAGAAGAGCAACTTTTCATTTCCATAAAGCCTTGAAAATCGTTGGCTGGGGTTGGGGGGGGAGGCCTGGGGGGATGGGAGCAGGCTGACGAGAGGATGCGGACAATGAAGGCCCTGAAAAGGGGGATTTCCTGACAATAAAACTCTGATCACAGCCAGAGAGGGGACATTGTTGTGTGCGGGCGCTCCCCCTTTCCTCTGGGAATACCAGGCGCAGTAGAAAGGGAAGGGGTCATGGCGACAACTGCTTTGGGAAAGATCAACCAGGTAGACTTCGCAGTCTACTGCCTGGGAAATGCTGGACCCATGTGTTCTTTGGAATCTGTCTTTTCAAACATATTGCTACGGTTTCCTTAAGGCATCTTGCCAGCGGTTGAAAACAAAATGTGTAGTCAGCCTAGGAAACCGTTAGGCAAGGGGCACCGAATATTTGCATAAAAATCTTACTGTTGGTTTTATGTTGAAAATGCCCTTCATGCCAGGCACAGTGTGAGGCACTGAAGACAGCACGGAACAAAACAGAAATGGTCACTCCTCTCTGGAAGCCAGCTTCAAGGCCAAAGCTCTGTCTTAAACTTCTATGCATGCCATACCACACACACTAGCCATTCCATAAATATTTGAGGAAGAAATGAAGAAGAGACTTGCTTAGGGTTCAGGTGACTCAAGACTTAAAAAAATAAAATAAAATAAAAAATTAGTAGCAGATAAACTGGGATTGGCCAAACACAGGAAGTAATCAACCGGGGTGTGTCCCCAAATGAAAAGAAATAGGATGAGAAGCTAAAATTCTTGACATCCAGGTCCTGTCTGTTATTCTAAGACAATCATCGCACAGAACTGGTCACCAGCTGGTCATGGGTGTTTTTGAAATTCATCCCAAATAGTTGTGGGGCTGACTTAGTTCAAGCACCTATAGATACAGGTGGACCCTTAATGAACCCATTCCCCAGTTGATGGTCCTTTATTCCCTCTAATATACGCAGACTTTCTCCTCTTAATGCTCTACATCACACAGCTTTAAAAATTCAAGACACTGTTAATAACTCAGAGAGATTCCCAAACAGAAAGCGAGAGAAGGAAAATGAAAGAAGACAGTTGGCAGGTGCCAGGACAGGCGTAGATTCGTATACTTGGTCCTGGAGCCTCCTTCCCTGGATGCCGGCCTTCCTAGCTGTGCTGAGGAACACAGTGATGGCGGCTCCTTTTAGCTCCATTGGGCCCTAGAGAAATAACTGGCCTATATTTAGACAGATGCCCTTTGTAACGAAGGAGTAACGCATCCCAGTTAGCGCTCTCTAAGTGACAAGACCAGAAAGTTTTCCAAGAGATCCCTTAACTCAGCAGTTCTCAAGCAGGGGCGATTTTGGTCCCCAGAGGCCACTGGCAAGGTCTAGAGACATTTTTGGTTGTTATAGCTGTGGGTGTTATTGGCATCTGGTGGGTGGAGGCCAGGGGTGCCACTGAACATACCCCAATCACAGGAAAGCCCCCACGGCAAAGTGCTGAAGCTGAGAAATCTTGTTCAAGTTACACATTAAGTAAAGAACAGAGGAGGGTCTGCCTATCAATGCTCAAGGTGAAAAGTCCCCCAAAGAGTTCAGAGGCATGATTCTTCTTTCAATAGTCTTATGTTCAGCAACCCATCCATTATGTTAAGAAATTTACCTGATCTTAGGATAATAATGATGGTGACTGTAACTAACATTAATGAAGCACTTCGTACAGAGATTTCTAGTTGATATTTACAACAATTCTGTATTATAAATACTATTATGATTCTCTGCACAGTAAGCCTATTTATTAGACACACAGGGATAATATCCTATGTAGGAGGTGGGTTTATAACTCCCCAGAATCTAAACGTGATAGGATGGGACTTTCTCTATTTCATTCACCACTGTTTATCCGGCACCCAGCAGAGTCAAACACCCATTTAAGAGACGAAGACACGGAGAGGCTCAGGAACGTGGTGGAGATCACAGAGCCAATAAGTTAGTGATGGAAACTGGTTCAAACCCTGCTTCTGTGGTCGCCAGCCTGCCAACCACTGGATATGTGAAGTCACTGAAATCCAATGGACCCTCTTGGGCCTCACCTTAGATAAATAAAACCAATAACAACCTAAGCGAGAATCAATCGGGCTGCTTTCCAAAGTTACCAAAATAAAATTTTCCACTTTTCAGGAAGCGGATTGAAACAAAACAGTCGCCCCAAGACAATGGTGCAGACTATTTGCACTGCCCTGAGTCACTTGAAAGCAATCTAAGAGGGTGGCTGGTTTTACAAGAAGTTAACTACTTCTTTTAACTTGAGCTGGGCTCACAAAGCCCTAGGCAGGCTTCCCCGCCAAGCCATCAGTGCTTCCTCAAAGGACAAATGCCTTGGGTAAGTGCGGAAACTTCTTTCCAACCACTGGGAAGCCAGCTCATGGGTCTTGGGATGCATGCGTGGACCAGTCGACACGCGACAACTAACTGCTCCAATCGATGGACCCCCAATGCCAGGCTCATCTTGGCTCAGTCTTAGCGTCTTACTCTGCATAGATAGATAGATGCCGATTGTGGAGCGAAGTGAACTTTTCAAATAATAAGAGAGTTCACACGTTAATTTAAAGGATTGGGGAGTGTACCAATTTCTCAAGTTTCCGTCATATCAGTAGATTACATAATACCAGGGGAAATATCCTATAAGAAACAATTCAAGGAAGTGCTATAAATTGAGAGTTAGATTCATCCTTAAAGACCAAAAGAGGAAGTGTTAAGTTTTTTAGCTTTATAATATTGGCACAAGTAGACTTAAATTTTTTTAAGTGGAAATTTCTCTTGTAGAAAGATAAGCAAAGTATCCTTGACACTATACAAACATATTCGTCGCACTTACAAGTACTGTAAGTATTTATTCACAACCTGCTTTTCTCCACAGAAGAATCGGGGGTGAATTTTTAAAGTATGTTTGATTCTAAAAGGAGGGGTAAGACTCATAAGGATTAACACAAAGAAAACAATGAGATTAAGAAAGCTATAAAGCCACGATGGTCAGAGGACAAGAACGTATGTATCTTGTGGTCAGTTACGTGTTGGTTTCACACTGGACTCCAAGCTTTTTGGAAGGTGATGCCAAGAAAGAAATGAGAATGACAAGATTAATAATCCCCATAAGATAAAACGAAGTGATTTTCTTTTTCAGTTCTTCCTGTTATAGTAACCTAAGATGACTCTTTGGTAAATTGTCATAAAAATGGACACTCGGATATTTAAGAGGCTGTATCTAAACAGAACCCCCCCCAAAAAAAAGGATCTACACAAAACTATTACTCATAATTTCCCTCACTGCAAAGGGACTGTGCCAATTCCATACATGTGAGATACCCAGTAAAGGCAAGTGTGAAGGGGTGCTTGCAACAATGCACCATCTGGAGCATTCAGCTCTCAGTCTGGAAGAAGCTTCCCATCAGAGTAGGTTATCTGGATGAACGGAAGCACTGCATCTTCTTCAGGCCATTCTCCATAAATACATTATTTCTTACAACAAAGCCTTTAATAAGAACTGAGCAGCAGTCTCTAAGACCATAATTTCTGCTATAAGAAACCAAAGGACAAAAATTCTGTGTCAACCACTAGGAATGATGGCAATATTTATCATCAGGAAAAAATTTCCCAGGGAGCTGAATTCTAACCTATATGGGTTATGTCACATGGGGAAATTTTTTAAGCAACCATAACCAGGCAAGGAGGTGCAGACTGTCAGGTAAAGTGTCTGCTCACTTTAGGTTGAATTGACCTCATTTCCTAAAAATATACCATCTCTTTTGCCTCTCCACAACTGATACTGTTTTATCTCTCACCCTTACTTAAGAATCTTCTAGAGCATTCTCACCTGTTGTCACTCATTCTTGTCTTCTGTTATCACTTCGTACTCTTCTTATTAGTCTATTGGAATTCCTTTAACTTAACTTGGGCTTCCCTTGGTCTCTGCCTCGAATCTTCCACAAGTGTCTCCCACATAAGCAGGCAGTCTCAAGAAATGCCAAGGGAGGGGAATGGTAACTGTAAACCACCATTATATACCTGCTTAAGTGCCAGTATTTTCACAGTGCCTAATTACAAAGAGAAGTCCAGACGATCAAAGCAGCAGATATCACAACTACAGTGTTTTCTAGGAATCTAAGGTTGAGGTAAGGCATAACAAGGGGGAATATGTAGTACATGATTTTAGCCCACTGGCAGTTAGAAACCTGTTAAAGCCAAAGCCCGAATTGAAGAGGACATCTGACAAATTAATGAAGACAGAGCAAGGCTATTATGCCACAAAGAAAGTTATTTATTTTGAACAACTGGGCTTTGAGGGACAGGGAAAATAACCATTTCAAATTAATATTTTCAAAGCAACTAATGTGTCTAGCACCATGCAAAAATATTAAGGCAGGCAATCCTACTTTGTGGTGCTGATCTATAACCACTACAATGACCTGGAGCAGAACTCTAAAATTTAAGAAAATCCACTCGCTTTTTGCTAAGGAATTTCATTTTTCCTTAATGTAGTAACTTTAGTGTTAGATATGAAGGGTCCTCAATATTGAACTGGAGACACTGCAACTTACCCTGTAGGCCAATTCTCTCAGTATTATGCATGCCGGCCTAATTTAATTCATATATAACTAGACTTATAAAATTTTAATAGTTATGCATTTATTATATGGGTTATTTTTATATATTGTGAGCCATACAAGGTTGCCTTAGGCCACAGTGATATAAATTTAAAAATGAGTAATGTAAACAAATTGAAATAAATAGTAATAAATGGATGAGTAGACGTGGCCTAAATGAAGGTGGTAAGTCTGAGGAGGCACTGCCATGAACAAAGACAAGTGACTGGAAGTGTTTCTAGAAGGAGAATGATAGCTTAGACGGATATCCTCCTGAGGATTAAAGCAGAATTGGGGCATAGATTCAATTGGAGATACGAGAAATCCAGAGTAGAGAAAGTCAGTGAGGACCCCAAGGCTCCAGCAGCGCCTTTAAGGGATCCATGGACGCAGGAAGACAGACACAAAGGAGATCATTAGAAGGCAGAATAAAGCCAATATGAAGACTCACTGCACTAAGGGAATGAAAGGGGACAAGTAATCAAATTTAATATTTTGTACCTGGAAATCACGGGGAGCACTGAGAGAAAGGGCAAGAACCTGAAGATGAGTTTTGGAAGTGGAAGGAAAGCAAGCTGCCACGGGGCTCATTTTGGACTTGAACCGGCAGCAGACCATGAAGGGGTAGCCTCCTGCACAGAGCTACTGGCCATCTAGGAGGTGAGAGGTACAGATCAAGGGAGGAGTGAGGACTTGAGGCCTTGGGGGAAACTGGAAAAAGGAAGGCGATTCTTAACATCTTCTTGTATCTATGCCCCTTTGTAATGTGATTGTTGAAGCTCCTCTCTGGAAGAAATGGAATCTTTTATTTCCTTTCCCCTTGAATCTGGGCTGGCCTTGAGACTTGCTTGGGGCGGTAGAATGTAGTAGAAGAAAGAGTGACAGGTCTGCACCTGGGCTCAAGGGCCCTAGTGTACCCCTTGGAATGCTGCCACCAGGACGGCTCTTGCGTATGTGGCATGTTGGACAAGAGGGTCCGTGCAGCAGAAACGAGGGGTCCCAGAGAGAGCTAGCCAAGATCTGGAAGCAAAATCAAACCTGCAGTTGACTGCAAACTCAGAAGGGAACCCAGCCTACATTGTGGACCTGCAGAATCACGAGGGAAATGTGGCTTTTGTTTGTTTTAAGCCTCAAAGCATCATTTGTTACACAGCAATAGATGACTGATACAAACAGTCCCAGAGAGGGAATAGCTTAAGGCAGAAAACAAGATACACACACAAAGTGAAAAGAATACAGAGCCAAAGGAGTAAGAAGCCAAGCTTTGGAAGCCCCAGTGCCAGGAAGGGGTGGGAGAGTGGACAAGATGACAGAGCAAAAGCCATCAGAAGCATCCAGACAGTCGATATTAGAGAATCAGCGATACTGGAGGTTAGGGAAACAGGGATGGGGTGGGAACAGGGGAGTTCAAGAAGTCATCAGAAAAGTGTAACCCCAGGGCTTAGGGCAGTATCTAGCCTAAACAGACCCTCCATAGGCCTGCATGACAATGGATGGAGTCCAGTCCGGCAAGGCGGAGCTCCCTGGGGAAAAGTGGAAAGATAGTTTTGGTAATGTAACGAAGAAGGGAAGTAGCGTGCAGGGTGTTGAGGAGAGCCTGGGTGGGAAAGCCATGGAGCCCCAGGTAAAGATTTCTTGTTTGAGGAACTGTTCAAAGACGGGTTAGAACAGGGGTCAGGCAAACATGTGAAGGTACGTGGTCCTTTCTTTCGGACTCTATGGCTCTGAGTGAGGCCAGCGGCTGGCAGCCAGCACCATGCCCTGGGAACGTGTGAGCGATGCCAGTCCTCAGGCTCACCCCAGACCCACGGACCTGCATTGTATCCAAAAGCCCAGTGGACTTGCACCCACATTGGAGAAGCACAGCTGTAGGAGGCACCAACACAACAACCCAAAGAGCCTTTCATGGCATCTTGAGAAAGTCGTCCTGTTTTGAATTCCCTTTCCAGCCCTCCTCCCATCCCAGAGAAAATCAAAGACACGGTCTCAGTTTGGTGCTAAGGGGCCTTCAACACCTTCCGCACGCTTGCAAATCTCCCCTTCAACAAACAGAGGGCAAAGCCTTAGGTAAGTGAGGTCTCCAGGGAGCTTTTGGTGATAAGTGTTTACTCCCCTTGTGTTTATTTTCAGGATTTTCTTCTATGTAAGGGAAGTGACAGGATTTTCCATTTGGGGTGCTCTTCATTTATCTACTGGGGCAAAAAATGGGAGTTAGACAAAAAACATGAAGCGTATCCTAATGTGGATGGAATGAGGTCTTGGCAAAAGCTGCCATGAGGGAGGTGGCACTCAAGAAGCTAAAGACTAGAAAATCTGTGGTGGGTGTCAGAAGACATGTGAGCACATCCGTAGGTAGAAAGGAACAAATCAGGGGAGATGGGAGGTATCTGTAAAGCCACAAATACAAAGCAGGCAGAAAGGGACAGGCACCGTTGGAAGGGTTTGTCCCAAGGAACTGCGCTCCCGTGGGTCTGGAAGAACGAGCGAACTGGTTTCCAGACAAGTGAGGACCGCAAATTATCAACGCTCCCCATAAACTGAGAGATCAGAGCTGTCTTCTGGGAATGAGGGTAGGGCGGGCTGGACTACAGCCAGACAAGTCCTGGGCTGTCCACTGTGGAGAAGGTCCAAGAGAATCCAAAGATAAACAAAAAGATGACACAGCAAAGGCCCAGGTATCCCCCAACAGCGTTCATCGTGTTCAGCAACCCTCACGTTGAGAGGGAAGGGGGCTGGAGAGGTTGTGGTACTGAGGACAGCAGACATGTCATTGTAGCCAAGGCTGCAGAAGGGTCAAGGTCTAACAAGGATGGGCCAGGGGAGGAAATGAGGAGGGAAGAGCTTAAAGAACTTCATGTTTCTAGGGAAGACGGTCCAGTGGATGCAGGGATACGAAGGGTCAGAGGTAAGCTGGGTTTGATCCAAAAAGAAAAGTTGTCAATTAAAAGAGAAAGCCTAGTTTAAATTTTGTTTAATGTTTTATTTATTTCTGAGAGAGAGAGAGAGAGAGAGAGAGAGAGAGGGGCAGCATGAGCAGGGGAGGGTCAGAGAGAGAGGGAGACAAAGAATCTGAAGCAGGCTCCAGGCTCTGAGCTGGCTGTCAGCACAGAGCCCGACGCGGGGCTCGAACCCACAAACCATGAAATCATGACCTGAACCGAAGTCGGACGCATAACTGACTGAGCCACCCAGGCACCGCCAAAAAAGTCTAGTTTAAAAATGCTGACTGAAGACTGACTTGTACTCAAAACTTGTGTTATCAACAGTCAGAACTTGAGAAATGGTGTAAAAATTCAAGAGGTATTTCAGAAAAAGAAGAGAAATTTGGGCCTGAAGTACGGGTAATGAATTAAAGTCAGGACATACAGGTTTGCAGATCCTGCGAAGATGAACATAAATCACGGTATTTTTAAGCATGCCCCAAATAAAACCCCCCAAGTGAAAGGTTGAAAAGCTATCTTATCACAGCGCATCGCCTAAAAGGGACCCTCCAAAGAGCAAATGCAAACTGAAATATTGAATAAGGTTTACCAACACGGAGTGCTGTAATTGGTTTGCGAAAGCCTCAAGCATGGAAGTATCCAAGAAGGGTTTCTTGGACCTCGCCCATCATCCGTTCCCATGCACCTGCTAAAATGCATATTCTGTTCCTGCCTATCCACTCATCCCCTTCTTCCATAGCAATGGAGTATGTCGCTGGACACACCTGCAAACCACAATAGAGATCACACTTCTTGGACCCCTTAAAGTTACAGACATGGCCACACATCTCAGTCCTGGCCAGTGAGAAATAAGCAAGTGTTACATGGCAGGTCCTGAAAACCTCCCTTTCCCCTTGACCACCATACTCCTGGTTGGCCCAGGGAAGATGACTGGAGTTCTAGCCTGAAGGGTCAATGCTTACAAGAAAGTTGGAGGAAGCTGGGCCCCCAGTTGTCTGCAAAGCCCCAGTAACAGCTCTAGACTACTTATCTCTAGAGTTCATTCGAGAAAAGAGAGATGAACATCTACCTCACTTACACCATTGCTACTCAAGTTATTCTTTTCTGCTGGCCAACCCTAAGTAACATACTCTTTGCCTTTTACCGAGGTCTCCCGGTCCTCGGCCATTTGACCTTCCCCTGACCAGCGTGCATACCTGGGTTGAAAACAGTCATTTCAAATTCCCCTTCTCTCCACCCCTCTTCTCTTATTCCTGCCTGAGCAAGATTCACTCCCTCATCCCTACACCCATCGCTCCGGTCCCTGCCGGCAGTGCGTGAAGTACATGAAATCCAAAAACGTGAAATGTAAACTTAAAAACATCGAACAGGGATCACCACTACAGCCCCAGGCCAGCTCCTTAAGATCTGGACACTGACTCGTCACCGTTGCACTCTCATTGCCTCCGAGTATCTGGCACACAGTAGGTCCTACGTGGGTTTATTCAAAGATTAAACAGGAACCAGACCTACTCAGCAATATTTGTACTCATCTCTAATTCACTCCTTATTGGATTTTCTTTTCTGTGCAAAACGTCATCAAAGGGTCATCAAACGTCCCGACCTTCACAGAGTTTCGCATACCAGTGGAAAGAAGTAAACCGAAAACACAGAAGTAAATGAGTAAACAAAAAATTCAAATGGAGCGGGGATCGGGCCCTGGATGGCTCAGTTGGTTCAGCATCCGACTTTGGATTTCGGCTCAGGTCATGATCTCATGCACTGGCAGCACGGAGCCTACTTGGGATTCTCTCTCTTCCTCTCTCTGTCCCTCCCGTACTCATGCTCTCTCAAAATAAATAAGAAACTTTAAAATTTTTTCAAAGAGGGATTCAGGCCATGAATAACGAGATAGTGACTGGAGGACTGCGGGGAGGGGGTGGAGATTTGAAACATTCAGATATTTTTAAGTGATCAGACCACTCTCCTCTGGTAAGACACAGAAAGTCAACAGGAGGGGGGAAGGGCAAGAAGTGAGGGAGAAACAGGCAGGAACGGATCTGGGGCCTATCAGTCAACTCCTCCATCCATTCCTCCTCCACAGTCTCATCTCCCTTTCTCCCTACTTCCTTCCCTCCCTCCTGTTCTGCCTCTGTCTCTCTCTCCCTCCCCCACTGTCTGTGTCACTAAAACGTATAACTGAATCTTCAGCCATCTTTTCTTTCTGCCTTATTATTTCAGAGAAAGGGTTACCCAACTTTCAAGGCCAATCCCCCTCTATCTACAGCCTTTATTCCAACACCAACTGACCACCCATCCCGCTCAACATTACATCGCTCTCTCGCCTTGTGCCCCTTTAATCTCGCCTTCAAACATTCTCAGGTGTTCGAAATACCTTCTCATTAGCCTCCTTCCCGCCACTCAAACAGTCCCCCCTACGTAGATAGACACACACCCACAGACCGGTGCACACACGCACACACACGGAAACCCATCCATATAAGCACATGCAAATGTACATACCCACACACGCACCCATGCACACATACTTTACTAGTATGTGCTGGATAAAACCTCAGGTCTTTCACCGGACACACTAGTGCCTCCCCACCCGCATCTCCCACCAAAAGAAAAACTTCTACACGGATGCAAACTCTCCTCTGTACATGGCCCCATGGGATCATCCTGCATTGGCCTCCATGGCAACCTTTCCGAGGGTGTCCCACTCATGCAGAAGCCGTGCCCAGAATTCCTTCTCCTGCCCTCTCCAAAAGCCTGACAGCCTCTGTGAGCCCTTGAATTTGACCACGCCACCCCTCAGAAACCATTGCTCTTGTCCAATCTGCTCCCGGAGCACTTTCACCTACTTGAGTATCTCCCTTAGGTACGCATATATTCCCTCTCTCTCTCTTTCTCTCACACACACATACACACACTCGTGTACGCATGAGCACTCATGTGTACACACCTGCTCTCCTACCAAACTAGAGGTTTCTTAAAGGTGGACCACATCTAATGTCAACCCTAACAAGAAGAACATTCCTAATAAGTAGTACTTAACAAATGACAGTTATTAGATCCCATATATAATTATTATATCTCCTATATCTTCAATAAGCACAGGCTACTTCTGGTTTCCACAAAGAATAATAATAAGCACGGACAACATATCCTCAGAAATCATCAAAATCGGCAGGCTTCATTTCATTTAGCATTTAAGTGAACTTTTTCTCCATCCCCCCGCCCCCCCCCCACTGCCCCTCCCGGTGAGGCCAGCACTTTGCTCTCCCTGTGCAGAAGCATCCCTCCAGCCCACGTGGTTTCCGTGGGGACAGCGGTACCCACCCCTGAGTTGGGTGTGCGGCCCTGGGCCTGGACGGAAGACCTAAGTCTGTCCAACATTCCACAGAAGTTTCCGAAACGAGGAGGAAAGAGACTGTCCCTCGCGGGGAGGCTGAGCTGTGCGGATGTGCCTTGCGGCTCCTGCTGGACAGCCTCCCACCACCGGGTGGACACAGACGGACGGGAAAACCGAGCTGATGAGAGCAGGGCGACTGTGAGGAAGTGCTGGTAACAGCCCTGGAAACTCCGCGCCCAGCCGTGCCGGAGACAAACCCCACTACCCCTTTTCCACTTAAGTCAGTTTAAGGACATTTGCCCACTTGCAATCAAAAGAATTTTCGCTAATACAGCAGTTTTAACTGCTTTTCCATTCAATGTTTTGTATTGGAATTTATATAAAAGCCAAATCATAAGGGTTGAGTTTCTCATTAAGGACACACATGCATAAAGAAGTAGCAAAACCGATGGAGTATCCTTAAGTGTCCAATATTGCTAGTAAAGTTTAATCCATCTTTTTTTTTTCCTTTCAAGAAAATCAAGTTACAACCAACCATACCAACTTCAGAGAACTTTTTAGTTGGTCTGCATCAGGGACTTCTACTTCCTGTACGAAGATGGTTTCTAAAACGAAATGTAAGGGGCGCCTGGGTGGCTTAGTCGGTTAAGCGTCCGACTTTCACTTAGGTCATGATCTCGCGGTTCGTGGGTTCGAGCCCCGCGTCGGGCTCTGTGCTGACTGCCAGCTCAGGGCCTGGAGCCTGTTTCTGAGTCTGTGACTCCCTCTCTCTCTGACCCTCCCCTGCTCACGCTGTCTCTCTCTCTCTCTCTCTCCTGGAAATAAATAAAACATTTAAAAATTTAAAAAAATAAAAAATAAAAAAAATAAAACGAAATGTAAGACTTGTTACTGCTCAACAGCACATCAAATCCCTTGCTCATTACAAACTGGGTGGAAAACTGCTGCAAATTTTCACAATATGATACAGTCACTGGCATCACCTCAATTTGAAATACTCATAAAACTCACCTCCAACACCACATTTAATATAATTCTCCCATAAAACCAAGTCAGTTAATGTAGACAAGGCCACATTCACCTTCCAACATTTGAAAGAGAAAGGCCCAGCTTAAAAAATATCTTCTCCAAAAGAAGGAATCCATATCATCCGAATATGTATGTAGAGTGAAATCCAAATACTTCTTGGTCTCCGCCAGTTTGTTTGACTTCTGGATTATCGAGACATTCAAATGATTCTTTTATAAACGAAGTAAAATGAAATTAAGATTAAAGACAGAATGTTAGTCCTTCAAGAAGGGCCATTTTCCAAAGGCTGATGTGCTTTACACAAGCATAGAACATATTTAAGGGAACACTTTACTTCCCCGAGGAAGGGAGTAAAGATACAAACCCAGGAACCCAAGAGAAGAAAATAGTGCACTACAAAGGGTGAAAATAAAACTGATCAGAAGCTCCTGCAGACCATGAGTACCAGCCTCTACGTCTATTTTAAATAGGGTTTTGGCTGGGATTTTTTTTAGAGAGCTCAACCTACTTTCAAAACATTTTATTTATAAGCATACTTAGCAAAAATCCTGTCCTTCCTTATTAAGCACAACCAAAACAGACTCTCCAAGATACTCACGACCTCACTCACACGTCATAAAATGCAACTTGAAATTGCACTTTTTACTTAAAGAAGAAAACGCGCAATATTTTCATTCATAAATGCTCGTACGGTTTTAAATTACATTATTATAAACTTTGCGTCATCCCTCCCTTTACTAGCAACCATTGAAAAACGTCTTTCTGAACAACTCTTGAGATAGAAAGGATATACCATCAGGCATGTATGCGCACGCGTACACACACGCATGCGCATACATGCACACGCGCGCGCACAGAGATGCGCCCGCACGTACTCCTTTTTTATACCACCGACTTGGTACGGCAGGATTTCCAAGTTTTCTGAGTTCCACACATTACTTCCGGGAACACTGCCCGGCTACCTGGGGAGCTGAGTCTGCAAACACCACACCAAGGAAACCTCAAACCAAGGAGGTGTCCTAGCAAGGTCTCCCCCCTTCTAGGAGGAGTCATTTTCATTTCTATCCCTCCACTGCACACAGGAGGACTCCCACTTGGGTCCCTTGGCCCTCCTGAGCTCTCTCTTGAATCCCAGGGCATTGGTGCCAAGTGCCTACTTGATGTCTGTGGGGCTCTTCCACCAAAATCTCCAACATCAGCTTTATCTTTCCTTCGAAACCAGCTTCTCCTCTGACCTCTTTGCTTCTGCTCCCATGTGTCCAGCGCCCAAGTTCAAAAACACTCTGAGTCACCTCTGCCTTCTCTCTCTCCCTTCTAAGTGACAGAGATGCTCTGTTCAGTTCCCTCCCATCCATGTTCCCATCACCTTGGGTCACATCCTCACACGCCGTTACCTCAATTGGGCAGTCTCATCCTCCCTGGTCCCCCTACCTCTTGGCAGGCCCTACAGTGATCTGTCCCAAGGTCAGATCCATCTTCACAATGTACAACTCCAACCACACCACTGGCCCATTCCAAAGTTCTCAAATACGCTCAGCGGTAGAGCCGGCTGTCTTTCCAATGGCCTTCTGCCTTGCTAATAGAGCACAGAAGATCATCTATGCTGACATGGGATGACATGGGATGGATCTAAGCTGATCGCGGCAATCTCCCTTTTTTGTTAATGACTGGCTCAGGGTGGGCATGTGATCTATTTCTGATCAATAACAAGAGTCCAATGGAACTGTTCCCAGGAAAACGATTCCTTCTTATTAAGAGAGGTACAGCAGAGCAGAACTTTTGCTATCAGTCCCATCCCCACCACTACCTTGCTTCCCATTTTACATGCTATCATGGGAGGGTGTGATGTCTGGAGCGACAGCAGCCAGGCTGCGACCTTCAGGAGACTGCTAAAACTTCAGGAATGGCAGAATGAAAAGAAAAGAGGGTTCTTGAAGACATGATTGCCTTCATCCAAAATGGCCTGAGCCTGCCTAACTAACGACTTCTCTGTAAGTAAACGAATGCCCTTCTGCTTTATGCCACTGTTTCTTGGGTGTTCAGTTTCCTGCAGCCCAATGCATTCTGACAAACAAACTCTTACAAAGAACAAACTCCTTACCTCACCACCAGAAGGCCCTCTGTGATGTGCTACTGACAGGGCGTCACGCCAGAGCCCCAGCCTAGACCCCAGGATTCGTAATCTCTAGGGCTAAGTCCAAGAGTCTGTGTTATCAAAAGATCTCCAGGTGATTCCCATGCTTGCTGAGGCTTGAGAGATGCTGCTGATAATATGATCACAAATTACTTTCCTCCATTCACCTACTACCCTATATACCATAAGGAATATTTCTCCAGTGACAGCAACCTCACTTCACTGGTTTGACCATCACATTTGTCGCATGTTTAACTTCGTCTCTTCTTGAAGTTTTCAAACTCAAAGCCTCCTCAAAGACTTGAGAGGAATACCAAGGGCAGAATATGAGGACATTAGAGTGGAGAGGAACATTCTCCCTGCAAGGGAACAGGTCCAGGATTGGCAAGTTTATTGTTTCTTAAAAGAAAGAAGGAAAGGAAGGAAAGAGGGAGGGAGGGAAGGAGGGAGGGAGGGAGGGAAAGAAGGAAGGAAGAGAGGGAGGGAGGAAAGGCTGAAAATCCAGATTTATATGCAAAGATTTTTAGATACAGACACCTATTGAATTTTTTAAATTATCCGTACAAATAAGATAAAGCAAGTCCTCAAGTGGATTCTGCATCCCTCTGACAGTTTGTGACCCAAAACAGATAGCTCTTACAACAGCCACGCATACTTTGAGTGTCATGGCCACATACCATCATTGACTTCATCTAAAACAACGAAAAGTAATGGTCTTTGGCTTACTGTGTACCAGTCTCTACTGAGCACAAGGTTTTCATCAACATTCCACTGTCTGGGGTGTCAAAACGGTAAGTTTGGGGACCTTTAATTAGTGTCAGCTGGACTGTTTTATCCATGAGTCACCAAAGACTGGTCACCTAGAAAGACAAGCTTCTCAAGGGCACACAAAAATGTTTTAAGACGTGAGGTAAAAAAATTAACTGGCCACACAACACACATGCACACACTACAAAATTAAAACTAACAGACGCTGACAAAATGCAAACTAAGTCAATTAATCAGCATCAACTCAGATATCGTATATTAATTCATCATAGAACAGTAAGTGCAGGATACGGATGCTGCATTTTAACACCTGCTAGGGGGTGGAGGGGAGCCAGATTAACAGTGCTCAGGACCCTCCAAGGTCCTGAAAAGGCCCTGAGTGTCAACCTAGAACCAACCATCTGTCATTAAGTCTTTTCTACTTCATAGCAATCACAACCGTCTTTACCCAGTTCGACTGCCCCTCGGGGTTACTTACTCTAAAGGAGGATCCCTAGCCTAAAACAAAGTTTTCGACCATGGCTGCACATTGGAATCACCCAGGGAGATTTAAAAACACTGCTGCCTGGTTCCCATCACCAAAGATTCTTATTGAGCTGGTCTGAGGTAAGGCTGAGCTGGAGTATCTCTTCCAAGCTTCCTCCCACCAGTTAGGACTAGAGTAGAGTCAAGGCTAAACTCTCACTGTTTTAGAAGCATTCTGAGGAACATTCTCTGAAATAGTAATCTCTCTCGTTATACCATCTTGTTAACTAGATTTTCCTTCTCCCACCACGTCTTGGAACAAAGGAAGATCCTGGAACCATCTGCTGCTCTGATTCTCTAGAGCAGGGGTCAGCAAACTGCTTCTGTAAAGGGACAGATACTAAATGTTACAACTACTCACCTTGGAGCACTCAAGCAGCCATGGACAGTATGGAAACAAATGAGTGGGGCCGTGTTCTGATAAAACTTTATTTATGGACACAAATGTCAATGTCGTGTCATTTTCAGTCATGAGGATTATATTTCTTTTGGGTTTTCTGCCATTTAAAACCAGAAAAACCATTCTTAACTCACAAACCAACCAAGAACTGGCAGTGGGCCAGATGTGACATGTGGGCCACCACTGGCCAGCCTCTGATCTAGAACTATTCCACTGACTTGAGGCCTAAAATTAATGAATGATAGAATTCAAATTTTTCAATTAGAAGTACACTGAAAGTGGCTGAATTCTACTTCCTGTGCTCACTCACCTGAACTGTCCACATGCTCGGACAGGAGAGTGGGATGGTCCACACTGTCCACACAGTTGACCATAAACCATAAATGACTTATTAAAAATTGATTTTTAACCTCATCTGCATGTGAGTTTACCTAAGACAAAAACCACAAAGAAGGAGTACACAAGCCACAAGCATGTTTTAAGGGTCCCACGTAAGGATTTCAATAATGTGTGAATTTGCTGCCAACATTTAAAATTCAGGATATCTCACATAAAACTCAGATTATCATTCTCTTAGAAAAATAACTGCAAAATGTGGAGATACTGGGCCCAAATGTTGGCATGGCAACAATCCCCAAATGCTGAACAAGGCTGCCCCTTTACATGGGGCATGTTCTCCCCTAGATCACAAACCCTACCTTGTAGCCTAAACTGGCTGTCCCGAGGGGCATTTTGAGTTTATGACCCCTTGTCCAAGGTCCTTAGAAAAACCTTACATCTCTTTCACAATGTGGCTTCAATGTCTTGTTTGAAGACCTCACATGGAAATCTCTCAACCTGGGGGAGGGGTGCGGGGGAGAGGGGAAAATGGGTGATGGACATTGAGGAGGGCACTTGTTGGGATGAGCACTGGGTGTTGTACCTAAGCGATGAATCATGGGAATCTACCCCCCAAACCAAGAGCACATTGTATACACTATTTGTTAGCCAAATTGACAATACATTATATTTTTAAAAAAAAAAAATCTCTCAACCTGCTCTCAAAATTCAACACCCCCATACAGCAGGCCCTACAATTAACTCATTAGTTCTCATGCCAGTGCAAGGTATCAACTTAAGAAGAGCTGCAGTCAAATCCTCCTCTCAGTGTAGGCTCAAGTTGAACCATGGTCTTGAAGCAGATAGACAAATGACAAATTATCCTTCACTCTTCATGCTAGCCAAGGTAGAGGCCAGTCCAAGGAGGTGAAATAAAAGCACTCACATCAGAACGTCTTAATTAAGTAGAATGATCAATAACACATATAGTAATTAGAAAGGAAGGTTCGGGACTGATGGAGTAAAAACAACAAAAGACTATTCTGCATAGGACAAGAAGTCAACAGCCAGATTTTGGGGGGGGCGGGGGTTAAAAACAAGAAAC
>NW_027551573.1:6113394-6117205 GCF_008692635.1 Crocuta crocuta | reverse complement strand
TTTTGGGGGGGGGGGGTTAAAAAAAAAACTCACCTGAGAATATGCAGAAAAAGCTATGAAATATTGAGTTTGGTCCAACTTCATTATTAACACACTGTGTGATTTCTCCTTGCACACACCCACCTTAAATATAATAGTTTATTTCTGGGTGGCAGACTTCTGATGCCATGCTAACTGATCTGTTGCGTATTGTCTTATTACTGGCGAAAAGACAAACTGAACCCAGGGAAAGAAAAATTCCAGACATATAGACAATGGGTCACTAATTCGCCTGAGTAACATAAGGCCCCTCCCCTTTTAAAAAATATAGGTGTCAGTTTCATTTGTTAGCCACATCAGAAAAAGAAATGTTCAAACAGTAGATTTTCCACTTGAAATTAAAATGGAAATTAGCCCTTAGAAAACAGAGATGACTGTAAGTTTATACATCAGTGGCTGGTTCATGAATTATTAACTGATTTTAATGATCCTGGCTATATTTTATTTGAAGTTACTCTCCTACTTGCAAGGACTTTTGAACCCTCAAAACTCTTTCATCCATTCTCCGTAGACAGGACACTTTCTGAGCGCTGACATTTAAAAAGGACCCATATACTCACAGAATGTAAAGATAATACACACACATCTAATTTATACAAAGGACTCTGGTCGTTTGTTAAAGACAGAAATGAATGAACCCCTATTATTCACGGTTTGTAAATAAATTTAAAGATAAGCACTAACTCTTCACTTGTTAAGCCTGGAGCAAAGGGTTCTGTATTTCTTCTAAAGTTTCCCAGATGGTCGTTAAAACAAGAAAGGGCAGAAACACGCTTTCTTTGAAACCTATCATTTCCCATCCAGAATGATAATACACGATATCAAAAGTTAAGTCTCAGGAGATTAATAATTGCAGGTATTTCCAAGTGAAATAAATGTAGGTCTTTGTATGCTGGTTTTTACATTTTCAATACCGATCTATATTGAACAGCACCACTTCAAACACACAAGTTAGCTGTGAAACAAAATGCTATAAACCCTTAATTAGCACTTGCTGTTCTATATCCATAAAGTTAATACATCGTCTTCTACTACATTCTCCCTATAAAGAAAAATTACAGGGAATAAACTGGGTTTTTCGCTGCTGAAATTAAGAGTAAGAAATGAAGGACTGGGGCTCAAATGAAAGATTACTATACATTCATCTGCAAGGGATTAAATGCAAACATCCCTTAAAATGAGTACAATTTGATTTCTACCAATACGAAGGGCTGGGGCGGTGTCTAACTTTCGCAAATTGGGTACACAGGGCACTTAATTGCTGATTTACTAAGAAAACAACTTATTTCAGGCAACAAGCTGCATTAAGAAAATATGAGAGCAAACCAACTTGCATCCTCACTCCTGAAGTTGAACAAGCATCTCAATAAGTAACATAGGCTTTCAAGCTTTCTATGCCCTCCCTTGAAGTAAATGCTCTGAGTTTAAATGGACTCAAAATAGCTTTTCTCAAAAAAAAAAAAAAAAGGACACACACACACACACAAAACACCCACAATTTCCTCTGGTCCCTTGAAGTACCCTTGGGATCTCAGTGAACAGAGAGATTTGCCACGCATTGCAGTGACTGGATTAGTACAAAAGGTTTCTATTTTGGTGTCATTGGAGTGTTGCTGATCTTAAATCAGAGAGAGAAGTAGTTACACTAAGCAAGGTAATGGCTTCCAAAAATCAGAGCATGCCCAGTTATCCAAGGCTCCCGTACACAGGCTAAGTTGTAAGGAGATAAATAATACCCCACCGGAACAATTAGGTGGGTTCTCAGAAACACGACATACTTAATCAGGCTGCCTAAGTCCCTCACCGAGCATACAAGGGAGACTTTTTAAAGCATTTAATAACCTGAGTAAATCCAAAATCAGAGGACAGAAACTAAAACCTTAACCCTGNGAAAGGGTTAAGGCACACTGAATAATGTCCCTTCGTTCTATACTCGTGGGGAGGCCCGCGGTGCCAGGCGCGCGGCTGGACGCCGAGGACACAAGGGTGAGGCAGAGAGACCCCAGTGGTCTTTCACAAACTTCAGCCCTGGAGTTGGGAACGGAGTGTAAACAAATAGAAAGGAACAGAAGCCTGCATCAGCCACGGGGCGCAGCAAACTGTTCCTCACTCTTGATACAATTCCTTCTCTTCCTGTTATTTATTCATTAGTTTTCTATAGCACCTTTCTTTCAGCGGCTCCCTATTTCCTCTGTTATCCAAGCAATCATAAACAAACTACGATTTGAAAGAAAGGGGGAGGGGGGAGGAGGGAGGAGCAGGGGTAAGGAGAAAGAAAAACCACATTCAAAAGGCACAGGCCATCCAGAGCACTGCTCTTTCTCGGAACATCGCCCTCGGGGGGATGTGTCCTCCAAAGCTTGGCCCCGGGGGCTTCAGGAAAGACCGAGAAGGGGGGACCTCGCCGCCCTGGCCCAAGGGCTGGGACTCCCGCACCGACTCGCCGGTCCGAGCTGCGCCAGCTGCCCTTCTGAGACCCACCTTCGCCCACCTGAAACGCTCGGTCCTTGAAGTTGGCGCAGGGGCGGCCTCGAAGTTGGCGCAGGGGCGGGAGGGAGGGTGACCCAGGGCGTGGCGTGGAGGTCTCCAAGCCTGATCTCCCCGATATGCAAAACTTNGCCACTGGCGCTAACCAGGGAGGGGCCCGGCGGCCCAAAGCGCCCCGGCGAGGGGGCAGCAAAGGCCACCTGCGGGGGTACCAACACTCCGCGGCCCCCCACCTCCGTACAACCCAGGGCACGCTCAAAAGTTTGTTCCCTTCCTTCCCCGAGCTGCCCCGGGTCCAGCTCTCGAGTGCGCGGGGAAGGTAAGAGGGGTTGGGGGGGGGCGGGGGGCGGCGAGGTCGTCGGACCACGAGATCACGGACTGCTGCGTTCCCGCCCCCCCCCAACTCCGGGGCGCTGCTGTCGTGTTTACTAATAACAACAAAGAATCACAAGCGTGCCCCCCACTTTCGGTCCTTGGGCCGCTCTCGGCTTCTTTGGCGGAAGGCAAAGGAGAGTCGGCGGGGCTGGAGGGGGGCTGGGGGGACAGAGATTGGAGCGCCGGCAGAGGGACAAAAAACGAGGGTGGGAAGGGGGCAGAAAGAGTAGAGCGAGAGAGTTGGACAGAGACGNCCCCTCGGCCCCCGGCCCCAGCCACCGGCATCCCCACGCCGTCCGTTCCCTTGCCACCCCTCGTTCCATGGGTTTCCTGCCCTCCACGCCCCCCCTCCCCGCCCCGTTCGTCCCTCGTGGTGCGGGCCCTCCGGCCCGTCTACCCTCCTCTTCTTCCCTCACGAATGTCCTCTGCTTGGAGGTACCTATCCTGGCAGCTAACCTGCAGCCCCCACCCCCGGGAGCCGGGACCCCATGTACACCTGTGGTATTTTCCAGAAGGGGTGTTGGAGCCTGACCTTTCACAGGTAGGCAGACTTGAAGCTTCCCGGGTTAAGCCTCGTGTCGGTTCTCTCCGTAGTCCCTTTGCTGTTGTTTGTATTCGAAAGGCATTTGAGTAACTGGATCTAGGCGGATCATTCACTGCTCTCGGAGAGAAAATGTCCCCATTTTCCTAAAAGGTTCTGGGTGATTAACTTCCTCAGACTGCACTCACCCACCTCCTCTTTATTTCTTTCTCTTTCGTTAAGCTATCTCTCTCTCACCCTCTCCCTCCCTCCTTCCAATCCCCCCTCCCCCTTTACTGCTTCGGGTTAATTTGAGAGTTTGGCCCTCAGCCTTGGCGAAGGGAAGTGACTTTATTGCTAGATGAGAACGTGAGGGAGAGGCGGTGAGAT
>NW_027551573.1:6113026-6113383 GCF_008692635.1 Crocuta crocuta | reverse complement strand
CATTTGGTTATCTAGAAGCTGCTTCAACCGGAAGGGAGAAATATTCAAATATTTTAGCGGACACTCACTAACACTTCCCTCCCCTGATCACACTTGGCTGGACCAGGGCCTGAACTTTTTTTTCAGACAAGCATCAAATGGGTTACTTTTCATTTCTTCTGTTCTCCAAAGCAGCCCCTCCGGCTTGGTGACACCTCCATCTGGACCTTCCGCCAATATTATCTTTCTGGAACCAAGCAGGAAAAATAAACGTCACTTAGGTGGAAGTTTGTGTATTTGCTCTTCTCTTAGCCGAAACGTGTGTTTGGATACTGCCCGAGAGAGCCGTGTGTATTCAGGAAAGGAACAACCGCTCAC
>NW_027551573.1:6092325-6112850 GCF_008692635.1 Crocuta crocuta | reverse complement strand
CTAGGAAAAAAGCTTAGGTCCTCTCTCCCAGGTCTCCATTTAACGCTGACAACCCAGCGGCGCTCCCTAATGGCCCAGCGGGTTGCACAAATTGGCAGCGAGCTGAGATATTATCAGGACAACACCCCATTGAGAAGGTTCTTGAAACGCAGAAGTGGAGGCCCTTTCTCTGGGCCACTGGGCGCCTGTGGCCTTTCCACCAATCAGAGCGAGAGGTTGCAGTGGCCACCTGTTGTCTCTCGCAAGAGAACATCTTTTAAGTTTCACTATTAGTCCTTGACAATGGCGGATAGCGCAGCCTCTGGCCACAGGAGAGGGACGACCTGCCGATCTGAGGTACCAAAAAGGAAATTATTTATTTTTTTTCCCAGATAGTTAACAGGAGCCCAAAAGGCTAGGAAGCAGAGTGTTTCTTTGCACACTCCCGTTTCTCACTGTTGTGCCTCCGGGGCAATCTGAGCTTGATTACACAGGATGGAGGAAAGTCATAATCAAAGTTACACAGAGACTAAACCTGAAGTTGTAATCAGACCTTGAGCATCAAGAATACAAAAATTCGCAGTGGAAACCCCACTAGCTGCCAGGATGGGAATTGCATGTGGGCTGATGAGTTGCATGGAGCCCCGAGCTGTACCCACTAGAAAGCGAAGCGAGAACCTTCTCCCAGGAGGCTCCCAGGAGTTAGGCATGCTGGATGCTATCCAACACTACGTCTTGGCCCTTGTTTTCAAAGGGCTTTCCTCGTAAAATCCCCCTCCCCCCGTTAAGATGCAAATACCTTGGAGAAGGAGACAATATTCATCAGTCANTACTGAGGAGTCAAAAGATAACATATGTTGAGGCATTTCAAATGAAAAAGATCCCTAGCGCAGAAACAGGTCATTCGAGAAGGCTGCCAACCTGACTGACGGCTTTGCCCACAGCCTCCAGGCACTCAGCAGCTATTCTTTGCTTGCCTGCTCTGTGCCAGGCACTGTTTTAGGCACTTGCGAATGAGAGGGAGGATCCCTGGATGACACACGTGGAAATCCTCAAAGGAGGCTGCATGATTTGGACCTGTCACACTACACACACACACACATGCGCGAACACACACACATATTCATATGCACACATGTACACATGCCCTCTCCCATCCACTCACCTGGCCGGCGATGCAGTCCTGTCACAACCACCGCTGCTATGGAGAGAAGCAATCTGACAAACGAACGAGTTCACACGCCGTGGGGAGGGGATGCGCCTTCATGGTTCTTTGTAACAGCGCTGAAGAGCCAGAGCTGGATCGCTCCCGTATCCCAAGACCCTTGGACCATGCTTCGTACTTAGGTGGTTGGCGATAAATTAATATCTACTTAAGCAGGGAAAGTGAGAAGGAGAAAGGGAAAGAGGGGGAGGGAAAATGAATGTTTTAATAGAAAAGCATTCCCAGGGAACCTGGTTAAGGGAAGATTTGGGAAGAGGGAACCCAAGACCTGTCATGTGAATAAGAACAAACTACCTGCAGGTGCGGGGGGTGGGGGTGCAGAGGGGGTCTTCTGCGCCCTGCTGTTTTCGATCTCTTATGCGCAACACAACTGGAATTATATGTTGTTTCACTTAGACTGATCTGAGTCAACTCTCCATTGCGTCCAGACTACCGTTTAATTTTAAGGGTTCTAGCGGATTTGAAACCCATCCATTAAAAACTTTAGAATGAGGCTTTTAAAAACATTGATGCAATTGTGACTGTCATGCTATTTGTCATTCTTAAGGGTGTCACCTTTTTCAGGCTGTCAGCATTTGTTTCTGAAATGCCACAAAGGTTTCCTTTGTACTAGGTTAGCCTTGAATTTGAAGGAACTTCTCCGAGAACGTATCTTAAACATGCTTTGAATTCATGCTGAACAGTGCTAACAGTTACTGATTTAGAAGGGCAGTACAAGAATCAATTATACAACCAAATTCAACTTCTAGGCATAAGAAAATCTCTGTCGGGTTTTCATATGATTTGGATCAGAACCGTCAGTCTTATTAGCTTGATGTTTCCAACTGAACAGTAGGTATCATCGAAGAACCTCTAAAAATATGGGGGGGAGGAATTAACCAGCTTATCTTAAAGAATTCAATGGAAATGGATTGTTTTTATGAAAGCAGAGAGAGCATGAGAAAACTACCTCACGTTTTGACAGAACTCAAAAACTTTATTTCTCTACTTTACCTGTCTCCACGTTAGGAAAGTTCCCATGAGGACTGTGTTAAACCTGCCGAACTTTATACCCAAAGATCATTCTGAGACCCCAGCTTTTCGGGATCTGTGAGTAGTAATTTAACCCCTCTGCGAGTTTCTTGATCAGATGAGGTGAGGATACCATTAAACATTATATACAGGGTAATTTTCTTGAGTTTTTGGTCATGAAAAGCCCTATCCAAATATTATGATCCTTGTTTGCAATATGTAATGCAGCCAAATTAACAGCAGCTCCAAATGGAAATTAACAAGGCCAGAACTACTCAAGTTTCTTCTTCCTATTCCCATAGTAACAGCTAATGTATCATATTGGTAAAACATTTTATATTTGGTTTTATGTCTGAATCTGGCTTCATGTCATAAAGCATAGCGTTTCTATCCAGCATGGATTCTTAGTATCTGTATAACTCATCTCCGTGAAATTTGGAGTTTCATGTCAGAGAATCGACACTTGACATTCATACCCTAAATCAGCTGCAGATAAAATCAAGTCAAGACCTACCAAGGCTCTCACAACAGTGAATGTACACATGGTATACAGGAGGCATTGGACCCTCAGTACACATATATATTTATATATACACACACATATATACGTATATACATATGTATATATACATATATGTGTGTGTATATATAAATACATATATATGATAAATACATATATATGTGTGTATATATATATACGTGCATGAGGTTTGTTCTCACATTACTACCACCAAGTTTAGACAAATTGGTCTCTGTACTACCAGGCACAAGAACTGCTTTAGAAAAACCAGTCATTTTCTCAGTTGACTCTTACTTTTACTAAGAATAGATACACCCATAGGTTCTGACAGATATATAGTAATTATGGAATGCTAACCCCCCAAGCCCCTGGTAGCAAAAACGTACTGAGCTGAGAATTCATTCCCAGAAATATGAAATGCAGCAAGTATTTGCTCGTGACCTAAGTAGCTCTTCAATAAAGCTATTTTAAAAACCAATACACTCGACACAATCAGGAGGTGTGCAATTTTCAGTGTGTTTACACCCTGCCTTTAAAAAAATATCCTGTATTCACAGAAATCCTAAACCGTTGTCCTGCCTGTTTTCTGAAATATATTCTATTTCTTTTGAAGCGAAAGAATGACCTCTTTTGCAGGAACAATTTTCAGAGACAGCGTGTTTATCAAATGGTTTCTCTGCTTTCATAAAAACAATTTATTTTCACTGAACTCTTCAAGATAAGCATCAAAGCCAGGAAGAATGTACAATGAAGTTTATAATTACACTCCAGAAACAAACACGGGGTAGTTTTTATGTTGCTCAAGTGAAAATCCTTTTTTCCCCCCCAAAGAGACAAAGGTAATGATGGGGGAGGAGGTTTATACAGGAGTGAAAATCGGGAAGCTCAGAGTTTTCCCAGCAGGAAGGGGCCCTGCAGTATGGCCCACAAAAACCACTGCCAAACAATGAAAGCTGAGGGTCAGGACTCTCTTAGCAATGGGTGAAGGGGGGGGGTCCCTTTTTTATTCTTCACCAAGGTGCAGCTAAAGGAGCATTAAGGGGAGAAAATTACTAAGCAGATATTAATTAAACCTTCCCATGACAGGTCTGTCTACCATTGCTCATACATATCGCTCATAGTTGGAGCCTCTGACGACATCCTTTCTTTGATAGGGACCCGTGTTTCTAGGCCTAATTCATATGGCATGTTATTATTAATAACCGCAGAAAAGAATAAAATGGTCAAAATAACCGAGGAAAGAATGGAGCCTAATAGAGATTCTGTTTCTTAAGAAATGAGAAACAATGCATCTGATCACAAGACAGCCAAGGACTAGCAGCAAAATAATCTCCCCTAATTTACATAGATCTGTGTGTACCAAACAGATGAATGTTTGCTTTTCGAGTAACAGTGCAGGTGCGTATCCTGCAGTGACGAAATCTCTAACTCATCAAACTGTTTCGCCAGAGCAGGACATGCCCTCTTTTTTTCTGGAACAGTTTCGAGCTTTCTCCTCAGCATTCCCGCCACCTGTTTATGGAGTTCATCCCTGGGAGTACATGCATGCAATTAGAAACAAGAAAATGAAAATAAATGACCTTGTTTGTTATTTATAACAAAGAAACTCAGCGAAATTAATGCTGTGGAGCTTGACCTCTTGACCCAGGAGAAAGAGCCACCTCATGGCTTTGTAAAGGGATGAATAATACTCCGGCAGCTTCCCCATTATCCAGCCGGCCTGACTTTTAGATGGTCATTAAAGCCGTATATACAAAATATTAAATGTTTTACAAGTTGGATCAGAGGATTTGCGCTTTTTTTTAAGAGCATGTGTAGAGAAGTGGGGCTAGTTAGCAAAAGAGCTTGTCTTTTTAAAGCCAGCCCGTAAAATCACGTAGTTTTATCTACTCTGTGTGTCCTGTGTCAACAACTTGTTGAAGAAAAGGAAAATATTTAAGATTTTGTACGGGAGCTTTGGGAGTTGAAGAATGCCTTTTTAAAAAATGAATTTATGTATGAGAGAGAGAGAGAGACAGAGAGAGGGGGAGAGGGGCAGAGGGAGAAAGGAAAAGAATCGCAAGCAGCCTCCACACTCACCAAGGACCCCGATGCAGGGCTCAATGTGGGGCTCGATGCGCAGCTCGATCGCACGACCCTGGGATCATGACCTGAATCAAAATCAAGAGTCAGATGCCCAACCAACCGAGTCACCCAGATGCCCCAAGATTCCTTAAATGTGTACTAGAACTCAAATCAAAAGGTGGGCTTGGCACGTGGTTCAGGGAAAACATCATATTTCCCAGTTGTGGACGCTACTTGTGGGAAAGGAGGATACAACTTCCTTATGTTACAGAAATGCAGTGTGGATCGTGCCCCCTAGAGTTGTGCACTGAAATAGTCCCGTCATTCCCTCTCCAGTCCCCCAGCTCACATCAACCCACACAGTCCAGAAACCCAGCGAGGGCAGGATGTGAAAACCATGATGGTTGCGCAACTCTTCAGAACCAGTGTCTGACGGAAACATCTTCAGGTAGAATCACTAGGAACGAGGAACACCCTCATAACTTGCGTGGCTGGTCCTAAGGTTGGCCTCTGCTACTACCTACTGCCTTCTTTTTCCCCTTTCGGGTTCCTCTTTCATCCCCCCACAACACATTCCATGAGCGTCCTGGATCCTTCTAGTCCTTAAATTAAAATCTACAGGTAGTTGGGGGCGCCTGGGTGGCTTCGTCGGTTAAGCGTCCGACTTTCCCTTAGGTCATGATCTCGCGGTTTGTGGGTTCGAGCCCCGCGTCGGGCTCTGTGCTGACTGCCAGCTCAGAGCCTGGAGCCTGTTTCAGAGTCTGTGACTCCCTCTCTCTCTGACCCTCCCCTGCTCATGCTGTCTCTCTCTCTCTCTCTCCTAGAAATGAATAAA
The DNA here is from genome assembly GCF_008692635.1 of Crocuta crocuta. Lineage (NCBI taxonomy): Eukaryota > Metazoa > Chordata > Mammalia > Carnivora > Hyaenidae > Crocuta > Crocuta crocuta. Next base: position 6,107,216 of record NW_027551573.1, on the reverse strand, counting down.
ACATTAAAAAAATAAAATAAAATAAAATAAAATCTACAGGTAGTTGGGTTTTTTTTTCTCCTCGAGTTGTTCATGTATTATCCTACCCGTCCGGTGCTACCATGTCTTTAACTGTCTTATTTTTCTCCAGGAATACATGACTGTTTGCTCAAGAATGACTCTACTGTTCCTCAAAAATACCCTTTTCACTGAAATGAAGCCAGTTTCACAAGGTATGCCAAATGCCATGCAAACTCTCTCCTGACCATCGTTGGCCAACTCTCCTCACCTTTTCTTTTCCTTCTGACCCCCTGGGATCTTTCATCATGTGCCCCTCCCCATCTTTCACTGGCGATGCTGCAGCCAGAAACCTGGAGAGATCACTACAAAGTCTTGTTGGTCATTCACATACCCAACACAACAAAATTATAACCGTTAAAGGTCCAACCTTCTGGTTAACGTCTATGGGACTGGCCAATTCTCAGGCCCAGAGAAAGAAGGTTTTGCATTTAATTGGCCTAAAGAAACCCATTCTGCAGTCTGCAGCCACATGTCCACTATTGTTTCACTGAAAGATTATTAAGCGCCTGTAATCTAGAAACATTACCAAACGAGTTTCCACTGTTGTGCTTGACGTACCAAGTATTATAGCTGCTTTCCGCTATGGGAGACATAGAGTCTAAGCCCGTGATTCCTCCATCTTACGCAAAACTGAAACTCATGTCAATTATTGTTCAACAAATGCTTACTCTACCTTTGTAAGGTAGAGTAAGATGTGGCGCTAGGGTTCCAGGATGGAAAAAGAAAAAGCATGATCACTGTCTACCCTGAAGATTTTAAGACACGTGGAAAGTATTATAATAATGAAATTTTCTCCTCATGTCATGGCAGAAGCAGTCCTTCCTTGATGGAGTCAGCAAACATCTATCTACGGGTATTCCAGATGACATGTTGGGATGTTGCATAGAGAAAGGAGAGATCGTTTATGATCGGGATGATCAGGGGAAGCTTCCTGGAGAAGACATTTGAAAGTAAAAAGCATTTAGGGGAGGCAAGGGGGATGAAAAAGTGCCCTGGGGGAAGAGAGGTTTCCAACACAGTTACTAAGAGAAGAGGTCATATGGATGTAGGGGATGTGAGGTCATATTGGCCATTTCTTGGACTGATTATGCTACAGTAACAAATGCCCCCTAATACCTTAGTGGGCTACCACCACCAAGGGCTGTTGGTCACCCACATTTCTGCCGCCCTGCTCCACACTTTCATCTCAGGACCGAAGCTGTCTTGTGGCAGAAGAAAAAGCGATTGTGAAAGCACTCCATGGCGCTCCCAAGTGTCTGCTCACATTGCTCCCACCCCCGTCACTGGTCAAAGCCAGTGAGATGGCCAAGCCTGATGCCAGTGGGGCAGAAAGGATGATCCCCCTGTAGGGAGTGGCTTGTATTTTGCAAGAATGCGGTCAGTGACGCGGGAAGAGTTTTGGTTATTACTGTCGTTGTTGCGTTGGTTGTTTTTTTTTGTTTTTAGAAACCTAACGAAAGTCTGAAAACTAGTCAAATTGTTTAGCTGGGGCAGCGAGTGAGAAGGGGTTGGTGAAATGAGATGCCAGGAAGTTGTCTGGGGAATAGATCGTAGGACACTGAGAAGCATGTTGGAGTGTTGAGGGCCAGGCAGCCGAGTTAGATTTGCTGGAGAAGGACTCGAAAAGCACGGCTGCGTGCTCTGATCTCAAGTTTGCTGTCACTCCTCTACAGTAGATTCATTAACATTTTACAAGTTTATACCCTGTGCCAGTTGAGGTACAATGGAGACATTTGCATATGCATATATATATTTTTTAATTTTAATCCCCATGACTTGTCTATGAGATAGATCGTATTCCCCTTCTATTTCAGTTGTAGAAGTGGACTCACAGGGGTTAATGGACTCGCTTAAGGACACAAAAGTGACGCATAGGAGCGGAGATGCAAATTGAGGTCTCCTCTTTCCACTGCATCACTGCAGGGCAAAGAAATAAAAGTGTCACCTTGCTTTAGTACTGACCTGTTATTCTTTATCTCTTCCTAATACCCACTGTCTGAAAGCGAGGTTAACATGATCCTTTTTCTCCTCAAGCAGAACTCGTCATTAAAATGATGTTTCTATAACCACCCCTTGCTTAGTACAACTTCAGAAGCGAATGAAGAAGAAACAAGATATTTATTATAAAATCCTGTGGTGGAGACAGTCGCTTAGTAAATGTTCCCCAGCCCCCACCATGCATCTCCCAATCTGTCCTGCCAGGAGATGAGTGGCCATGGGACCCATTCTGGGCTGTGGACTCTGAGCAGACGTGTGTTCTCTTCCAGGCAGAGACAACTAAAAGCTGGTGTGCTTCCTCCATCTTCTCTATGCACCTCTCTTGTCCTACTGTGGTGTCCTTGGTGACCAGATAGTCCAGAGGCCATAGGTAGAAGACGGAGGACGGCCATTCAAGCCTCAGAATGTACATGACCCAAGATATATCTCCATGGTGTAGAGCCCGGAGATACCAGTGTTTACTAGTTACTGCAGCCTACTTCATCCAGATCAGTACAGATCCCCCTGACGTGAAGTGACATAAGGAAACACCATATCTTTCCCTGATTTCTGCGGCTGCTGCCACATGGCATAGGCTCCGTAGACACTGGTGGAAGGAAAGTGAATGAATCCAAAGTGGAGTCTGGTCTCTGTATGCTGTTTAGTTAAGCAACCTGTGAATTGTTTTCCGAAATCAGTGGTCGATCAATCTTCCTAGATTATCTTTGCCTCCTCATATTAGATTAAGATTTTACTAGATATTTTTCAGTCTCAAACTCCTCCCTCCCCCTAACACTCAAGGTCCTCATAATCTGACCCTGGATTTCTATGATCTTACTGCCTTATATCTCTAATGTAAGCCAGGGGTCATGTGACCTTTAGTCATTTGAGCGATATTAAAAAAAGGATCTCTATTTCAGCCATACACGTCTGTCAAAATTTTCCGTGATAGTCTTGTGCATATAGTTGCTGTCTAGGAAATCTTGGTAAAAGGAACCTGGAAGACGCTGTTGGTTACCCCCTCCAAATTCATTCTCCCTTCTCTTTGTGCAATACTACTTCCATTTTATGTAGGTCCCACCCCCCTCCATGGGGCCATATTCACTCAGGATGTGCTATCATGACAGCCCCATTTTCATTGGCTGTTATGCATCGTGGGCCCGTGAGACATAAACAAGAGTATAGCAGGTCTTCTGAGAGGGTTTCCTTGCTCTTAAAAACAAACATTCAAAAAGGCATAATAATTTTTTCTTCCAGACAATATCACGTCTGGCAATGATGCGCCTGTCTTGTGAACATGAAGGGACCCGGCCCCAGGTCAGAGCTGACATACCACCATGAGAATGATGAAGTGGAAACATGCAAAGAACATAGATCCTTGCCAATGTCATGAGTCTCTAAACTAACCAACCCCGGAGCTCTTTTCCTCCTGGTTTCTAGTTATGGGAAGTAATACATGTTCTTATCCTTAGATCCAATTAGGCCTAAGTCTTCATACAATTAAAAGCACTGAAACTCACTTGAACTTGCTGTAATAGTTCGCCAGGATTTCCATGCAATAAATATATCACAGGCAGGTGCTGAAGCACCACAAATATATTTTCTCACAGTTCTGGAAGACAGAAGCCCCAGATCAGGGTGCCGGCAGGTTTTATTTCCCCCAAGACCTCCCTCTTCGGCTTGCAGATGACCACTTTCCTGTCGTCATCCTTCTGGCCTCATTCATCCCTTGGTTTCTCTCTCTGGCCTAATGTCTTTTCAGGAGTATATCAGTCGGATTGGGTTAAGATTCACCCCCAACAGCCTCATTTTAACTTCAATACCTGTTAAAAGGCACTATCTCCAAACACAGTCACATTGTGAGATACTGAGGGTTAGGGCTTCGGCATATGACTTTTGGGGGGAACAAAGTCGTAAGACTGGCTCAAGCCAAAAAGGGAGTTAATTTTAAAACTACAGAAAAACTCACAGAATCAAAGTACGGGTTATAAAGTTAGACACCTCATGGGAACTGGGAAGCCAACAGACAGCTACTCTCTTCATCTTTTTCCCTCTTTCTGGTTTCAAATTTCTGTTTCTCTCAGTGTGTATGTTTTGGTTCTTTCTTTCTTCCTACAGATCAGCCCCTACTCTTCTGCTTGTACGTGGCCCATCATGGTACCCCATGATGGTGGCCCCAGCCCCTAAGTCACATGACCCCCCTGTTTAGCTCCCTACAGCCAGCAGACTCAGACTGCATGTCACATTTCTCTTTTCATTTGCTCCCAGTTTTATTTACATGTAATTGACATATCACATTGTATCAGTTGGGTAAGGTGCACAATATAAGCACTTGATCTATGTGTATATTTCAGAACGGTTACCACCATAGGTTTACTTGCCATCCATCACCTCACATTGTTCCATTTTTTTTCTCGTGATGAGAACTTTTAAGATCTACTCCCTTATCAAGTCTTTACCAACCTCTTGAGATAGAAAATCTGATTGGCTTATTAGTTCACCCTTGGTCGAAACTAATGTGGCCAGGTACATAAGGGCTAGCTTTTAGGGGCTGTGACTAAGTGAGTTCACCAAGGAGAGGATTTAAATGGGAATGAAATAATTGGCAGTCCTAGTGGAATGAAGAAAATATGGATAACTTTATACAGTATCAGGTGGATTTGAAATAAATAGAACAGTCATACCCAAAAGGCATTGATTTATTATTGACAACATGCAGAGAAGCCTTTAGGAAACTCTTGCTTTATTCCACACTTGATTCCGATTTTTTTTATTTTTCCAAAATTTTAATAAATAACTTAGCTTAGAACATAGAAGACATACCTACTGAATTTTCAGTTGATAAAATGATGGAAGTGTCGCTTCATACAGTTGGAGACAGAATTCAGACTCAAAATGATCATGAAAGTCTGGGAACATGGGTAGAATGAATAGGATGAGAACTAGCTCAGCTTAGGATTAACTCCCAAGTTTGGAGTTCAGTGTTCACCAGCAAAAAATGCGGGGGGAGGGGAGTTTTCAAATTGAGTTCTTTTATAAATTGTAGCAGTCTGTAAATCCGCATCTTCCCTTCCCAAGAAGAAAGTCCTTTTTAATTCGTTGTGTGCTAAAGTTAGTTTGGTTAAGTAAATGTTTTCCTAAAGTTGGAGGGTTCCTATAATTTTGGTTGCCCTTTTATTTGCAGATCAAGTAGATAGCAAGACCTGGTAAGTAATTTCAGGTTCCCACAGGTAACTCATCAACCTGGAAAATCTCTTAACTAAGAAGCCCCTCCGTAATGAAGCTTACCAAGGGGAAACTTGCTAAAATACAGCATAAGTCTAACCATGATCTCTCTCTATATAGGTGAATATTCTGTAACCTCAGCTTTCCCAAATTAGGGAACAGAAGTAAAGACAAGCTCACTTTCCAGCTACTTTATTATGCCATTACTATTTCTTCAATTTTTTGAAAAGACCTTATTATTTTCCTCTTATATATGAATATATCCTCATTGAAAACTGGAGTCCAGACATTATAAATATACGTAGTATAGAAAATGAAATACTGCATAGCATGTAACCAATGTAAATAGGTGACGACTCCTTTTTCAGATGATATTCTTGTGCATTCTATTCTAACAATTTATCAATATCTTTATTTTAAAGAATATGAGATCAAATACATATTCTTCTCCTTTTTAAAAAAATGTTTATTTATTTTGAGAGAGAAAGAGAGACAGCATGAGTGGAGGAAAGGCAGACAGAGGAGAAGGAGAATCCCAAGCAGGCTCCACACTGTCAGCACACAGCCTGACACTGGACTTGATCCCATGAACTGTGAGATCATGACCTAAGTAGAAATCAAGAGTTGGGTGCTTATCTGACTGAGCCACTTAAGCACTCCACATACATATTCTTCTTAAATTTGTTTTCCGATGTAATTATATATCTTAGAGCTTGTAATGGTAGACCTATTTGCTGTATACCAATCCATCAGCCAAGGACAACTAGAAAAGCCAGACAAAATATTTGATTAGTTCTGAAGGCATGAAAGGGCTACCAAGACTTCTAGGACTTAAGGGGGTAAGATTCTTGAGAAAAGGCAAACCAGTGAGCTCAGCATTCCTCCTACTCTCCCTCAAGACCATTATCTGGGTCACAAGCAGTGACTGAGCAAGAGAATCGAGCAATACTTCTGGTAATCTTGCCACACTGACGGGAAAACGGAGCCCAGTAAAGAAAGGGGAGTGAACCGGAATAAACCAACCCTCATAAAGAGTGAAGTCCATTTTTTTGTTTTGTTTTGTTTGAAGAGGTAAATTTTTTTAATTAAAAAAAATGTTTTAATGTCTGTTCAGTTTTGAGAGACAGAGCATGAGTATTGGAGAGGCAGAGAGAGAGGGAGACAGAATCCGAAGCAGGCTCCAGGCTCTGAGTCATCAGCACAGAGCCCCATGTAGGGCTCGAACCCACAAACCATGAGATCAGGACCTGAGTCGAAGTTGGAGACTTAACCAACTGAGCCACCCAGGTGCCACAAGGTAATTGTTTTTGGAAGTCCAGTTTTGAATAAACTCAATCTCTGATAGGATCCGGTGATTTACCTCTACCCTGATTACTACAGGTAAATCTTTGTAAGAGAATAAAGTTACCCAGAGTCTCAAGTGATCTTAATTTTATATATACACAGTTGGCCCTTGAACAACAAGGTTTGAACTATATAGATCCACTTATCTGTGGATTTTTTTTCAATTAATCCAGTACAATGTAAGTGTATTTTCTTAATAACATTTTCTTTTCTGTAGCTTACTTAAAAAAATTTTTTTTACATTTATTTATTTTTGAGAGACAGGGTGAGACAGAGCGTGAGCAGGGGAAGGGCAGAGAGAGAAGGAGACATAGAATCCGAAGCAGGCTCCAGGCTGCAAGCACACATTCAGCACAGACCCTGACGAGGGGCTTGAACCCACCAACTGTGAGATCACGACCTGAGCCGAAGTCAGACGCCCAACAGACTGAGCCACCCAGGCACCCCCTGTAGCTTACTTTACTGTGAGAATAAAAATAAAAATACAGTATAGAATATATATAGCATAAAAATATGCATTGATTGACTTTGTGTTATTAGTAGTGCCCCTGGTCAGTAGCAGGCTGTTAGTAGTTACATTTGGGGGGAGTCAAAGTTATACATGGAGTTCTGACTGTGTGGGGTTGGCACCCCTGACCCCTCCATTGTTCAAAGGTCAATTTATGATATCTGGCATCTATTTTTAAACTAGCATCCATCTTAGGAGACGAAACTACATGGAAATTGTTGAAAGAGGAACAGATATTGAACTTATTAGACTTGGGCTTTAAAATATCCATGATTAATACCTTAAAAAATAGACTTGTTGGGGCTCCTGGGTATTACAGTCAGTTAAGCATCTGACTTTGGCTCAGGTCATGATCTCAAGATCCATGAGTTCAAGCCCCATGTTGGGCTCTGTGCTGACAGGTCTGCTGACAGCTTGGAGCCTAGAGCCTGCTTTGGATTCTGTGTCTGTCTCTCTCGCTCTCTGCCCCTCCCCTGCTCATGCTCACTCTCTCGCTCTCTCTCTCTCTCAAATAAATAAACATTTTTAAAAATAAAAAAATGGACTTGTAATGTAGGGAATTTCTGCAGAAAACTGAAAACTATAGAAACATGAAAAGAAACCTCTATCACTGAAAACTCATTGATATTAATAAATCAGATTAATTTGAGAGTAGATTAGCCAGAGAGAACAAGGAGCTATGTGAGAAGAAAATAGCTGAGCTAAAGCAAAGAGAGGGAAAGACGAACACAGTTAAGAGCCTATGATAATATAGACATGTTTTTTCTTTTCTGAAAAGTATGTGATTGGAATCACAAAAGAAGAAGAAAAAGCAAACGGGGTGGAAAATAATACATGAAAAAACAATGACTAAAAAGTTTTCATGACAAATAAAAGACTTCAATCCACAGATCCAAGAAGGACTTTGAACCTCAAACAAGATAAATATAGGCTACCAATGCACAGGCAGGTTTGCAAGCCACTGACTTAGGTAGCACATTGGCTTCCAAATTCGTCTAATAAGGATCACCTGGGGTACTTTTTTTTTTTTTTCAAGATTTCCATGTCCTTCTACTGGAGATTCCGGTCTAGCTGGTCTGAAATGGAGCCCAGAAATCTGTATTTTAACAAGTCCCAGGGGGAGTTCTCACGACCAGGCAATTTTGAATAATAGAAAGAGGGCCTCTCCTTTAGGATTTGGCTCAAAGTTTACTGACCCAGGAATCCTTTCTCAGCCCCACCATCCAACACCAGACTGAGTTACCTTCTCATCAGTCTTGTGGCATCTTGGGATTCACCTACCATGAGAGATATTAAATGTTATCATATGTATTATACATATATATCACATATATACATAACCATTCTTCCCCAATTACTCAGAGGCTATTTAGTACATGACCATTTGCACAGCTTTGTCAATAATAGTCATACAACAAATATTTAGCGACATGAACTGATAAATTAATCCAAAGCAATGGGCTTGGAATTTGACCCTAAATAATTTGTGTGTGACTAAATTGAAACCTAAATACTTTTTGCACAATTTATTGAGATTTCTGAAGACCCTACCTTCATACAAGGAAACTAAGATGACTTAATGTGGCACACAGACACTAAGTTACATCTCAAAAGTCCTTTCCCTTCTGTCTTCTTTTAGTCCTTATGTCATAGAGGGTCTCAGCTCAGGGCTAACATGTCTTTCACATTATCCTAACATGGCTGGATTTTCCTTATTAAAAAAAGAAAAGAAAAGACCTCAAACTTGGACCATTGGCAGACTGTACCTTGATATCTCTTCTCCAGGGCTCTTAAGGAAGATGACATAAACTCCTTACCAGGTTTGATGAAGCCTATGGACCCTGTATCAGTATAAGGTTGGTAAATGCATACAATACAATGCCTAGTTTTACAAAGGATGAAATATGTTGAAATAGTGTTTCATTCGCCATCCCCTTGGCACTGAGGTTTATAATCATTGTACTCATATTTATGATTACTTTCTCATTATGGGAAGTGATATTGGTTTCCATTTATAGTCATGACATACAATGTATAGTTTAGATAAATTTATTTAAATTACAGAGGAGAGATGAATTAGAGAAATATACTGAGTGAGAAATGTAAGTAAGAGTAGGAAGTAAGCCAGACACTGTGAGAATGATCGGCATGATAGACCCAAGGATGCTGACGTGCCCAATGAGGTGATGTTAATGGTGGGAATTCCAGCCTGGTGATTTCACTGGACCAGGCTTGGAGCACACCTCTCCAGTCCATCATTCAGTCAACATCTACTTACTAAGTAGACCCACCAAGCCCAAGACACCCCTCCAGCTACCAGGATAGGGCAATGCTGAAGACAAATGACCCACTCCCAGGGTGCTTCTATTCCAGTGGAGGGATACAGATAGCAAGCAGAAAACAACATCCGATAATAAGATAACTTTGCTTGCTGATATTTGCCCTGGAGTGTTGCTGGAGAGAGGGTGACTTAGAGTACAAGTGGGAATAACGAGGGAGGGAGTCTTTCTTGGCCCCAAGCCTGGTCAGAAAACAACAGACCCCCACTCCAGCACTGCCTGGAAAAATGCAGAGAGTCAGGTTTGGGTTTCTGGATCATTACCGTGAGGAAAGGAATAAATGTGTGTTCTCTCTCTGTCCCTCCTCTTGACACCCGGGTAAATGGCTGTTTGCACAGGCACATCACCCAGCCGCTCCCTCCAAGGTAAACAGCTGCTTCCTGCCTCCCCTGCTAACACAGATTGGAGCCCCAAAACCTTGTGTACCCAAGGGAAAGAGGGGGTGTCTTCCGTTCATGTTTTCCTTAATGCATTCGAGCAAGATTTATTGAGAGCCTCCCGAGTACCAGACCCTTTGGTAGATATCTGTCCACTCCACTTAGAATGCAGGGTTTGCCCAAGCTAGAAATGTTCCCGAGTCCCCAAAGCCACCCCCTCATGGTACAGATGGAAACATCGAAATCTGGAGAGAGAAAGATGCTTAGCCAGGTCATTGTAGTTTACAAGCTCGTCAGCTCTGAAAAGCCCTTTGTCAACTGCTTTCATTGTGTGCCACTTCTGAGGTTGTCCATCTTGGGCGGTATTTGAATTGATTCTTTTAGCCTGTTCTCCTTTACCAAACTATCATGCGTTGGAGAGAAACCAGAGGTTCCTTCAGCAAATGCATCGAAATGCCATCCCATCTGACATGAAATCACCACACAAACTGCTTGGACTGGCTGAATCTGTCTTACATTCATTGACCTTATTCTCCAGAAGGCACTCCCCAATTCCAGTTTCTATGTTGAAATTAGTACAGCCTATAGTTAGGACAAGCATACATTACATTTAACCAGACCTTTCATTTTCAAAACTCGCTGTTTTTTTTTCAGTGGTTTCATTCTTTTGTCAAATTGGCAAGTGTTTACTGAGTTCCCACTGTGCGCCAGGCCCTGGGGGGAAGGGCTGGGACTTAGCGGGCAGCCAAGGACAAATATATCTCTGAACTAATCCCTGCTTTCACAGTTGAGTCTGGGAGGTAAACAAGCATCAAGTAATTGCACTTATAAATCTAAATTTATCCCCGTAATAGATGCTTGCGCTAGTTTAGGCCCTTCAAGAAGCAGAGAGTAGGACAGGACTAAACATGCAGGAGATTTATTTGTGAGTGAGAATAGGGAGGAGGCCGGAGAAGACTGGGGGCGCCAGTCTTCAGATGGTGAAGCAGGTGTGGGGAGGAGAGAGATGGTGGTTTTGTTCTGCAGGGTGGTTCCAAGGGAATCCAGGCCAGGCCAAAGTTACCCACCAGAAGAGTCTCATGTTCTGATGAATAGACCTGCTTTAGAGTTCTTGCCATGCTCAGTTATGGGCTAGGAGCGGCCCTTGGGAAGTATGGCCCCAGAGAGGGGTGGTGGTCCGGAAAGAGCAGCTGGGGTTATCAGTCAATTAGACTCCCATCCACAAAAAAATCTAAGAAGTGCATTCTTGTGGCCATCACAATGCTACAAAAGATCATACTCTGGTCATAGTGGTAGATCAATTATAGGGACTTGAGCTTGTCTAGAAGAATGGAGATTCCAGGCGCCCGGGTGGCTCAGTCGGTTGAGCGTCTGACTTCGGCTCAGGTCATGATCTCACGGTTCATGGGTTTGAGCCTCGTGTTGGGCTCTGTGCTCATAGCTCGGAGCCTGGAGCCTGCTTCCGATTCTGTGTCTCCTGCTCTCTTTCTCTGCCCCTCCCCCAATCACACTCTGTCTCTCAAAAATGAATAAATGTTAAAAATAATAATAATTAAAAATACAGAACAGAGATTCTTTGAGAAAATAGTCTTTGTGTTGAGTTGATGAAGTGAAAGTGTAGTGTTCCAGGAAGAGGAGACAGCAGGTACAAAGGCCCTGTGGTAGAAGGCAGCATGGGCTGTTCCAGCATCTAAAAGAAGGCCAGTGTAGCTGAGTAGAGAGTGAAATGTGAACCCGAAGAAATGGTGATTAGTTGGCAGCCACACAGCTAAGACCCATAAGCAAAGGATCTTATTTTAAATATCGGGGAGAAGTGGAGTGCCCTGCATATGCTTGGATTTCCAGGTGGTTTAACTCCAGCGAGAGCGGTGGGCGTGGAGAGGTGGGGAGTCCAGGCCTTGATGTCGCACACTTTTGTGAGGATTAGACTAGAGGTTACAGGGTCGCCTGGGTGGTTCAGTGGGTTGAACAATGGACTCTTGATTTCAGCTCAGATCATGATCTCTGGGTCATGGAATGAAGCCCTACATTGGGCAGAGTGTGAAGCCTGCTTAAGATTCTCTCCCTCTCCCTCTGCCCCTCTCACCCACTTGTGTGCTCTCTCTCATTCTAAGATAAAAATAATATAATAATAATAAAAGAATAGAGGTTATAGGCTAGTGGCCCTCATAACAAATATAACCTAAAGATATGTTTAATTTGGCCCAGACACCAGTTGTAAATTTTTGGAATTTGTTGCTTACATTTAAAATTTGAGCAATTCCACATATATATCTGGATTACTAACTTCTGTTTCTAAAGCAAATCTAGCAACCCCAGGCCTGCTTTCCTGCCTGCAGATAATCATCTGATAAAGAACAGAGGTCACCTTCTTGATGCAAGGCCATCACATGGTTGTTGATCAATTAATATTTACTGATTGGGTGAATCCATGAATGACAAATCAGAGACCTGTAGGTCAGCTTGGACTGTGGTAAAGAAACCCCTCTTAGCCTAAGAGAGAGTGTGGTTTAAGACTAAATCCAGGGTATGCTGGTAAATGTTTAAGAAACAACTCTTTGGGGAGAAAAGAAAAGTCCTGAATCGTAGTGTCTCTCAAGTTTTGTGCTGCAAATATTCCCAGCATGGCTGATTTCAAGCTACCAACATGATGTCTCTAAACGTGGACTTGAAGATGCACACAACCAGGTCTCAAGTGATGGTTCAAGCCAGTTCCAGCCCACCACTTATGTTAGGCTAAAATTACTACATCTCTGAAATGATGACCTTCTGAAACAGTGCCTGGAATGTAGCAGGTACTCAATACATGTTTGTTAAACCAGGAACTGAATGGGCCGAGGCCTACAGAGGGGGACTCCATGGAGGGCACGACGAATAAGGACGGAGATAAAGAATTGGGGCTGGTTCTGGGACCATGAGTCAGGGGAATGCTGTCATCCTTTTGACTGTTAACCTTTCAGATTTTTAGATCTTTCATTGGCCAAATGAAGGAGAAGGCTTGGATGATCTCCTTAAATCCTCTTACAATTCCATGATGCAAATTGATGATGTGCTACCATTACTAAAAGTTATATAATCACATTTTCAAACAAAATGTCACAAGTCCCATCAAGGAGATGTAACCCGTTGTGATCCCTGATCCCCTAATTAGTTAGTTTCCCCTGAAGTCCCTTGTAGTATCAGATTGGTGACCCCCAATGAACCATGTCTCCCTATGTCCACACCTTTGTGATGTCCCTTATCCTTGAATCTTGGCTGGATCCATGACGTGGTCCAACCAATAGAATGCAGCAGAGGTGAGGACAGGCCAGTTTCTGGCCTAAGCGTTAAGAGAGCTGGCAGCTTCCAGAGTCCTGAAGAGCTGCATAATAAGCCCAGTCCCTCTACTGGAGTGACCATGTAGAGAGGCCATTAGAGCTCCCAAGGAAAGAGAGAGACGCTGAGATGGCACAGAATGACAGCAAGGGACCCAGCCATCCCGGCCCCAAATCCACCTGCCAAGCTGGACGCATCCACAGGGACGACCACCGGCAAGACCAGAAGTATTTACCCAGGCGAGCTCAGTTCACATTGTAGAATTGTGAGCAAATAAAACAGTTGTTTCAAGGTTGTAGATGATGTTAGTATCTGGATGATGGTAAAGGAGCAAGATTACCTAAAAGCCACTGAAACTGATGTACAGCATCAGAAACGAATGTGTGCAATGGAACAGCAGCCCCACTATTAAAGGAATAGGGCAAGTCAGGCTTACTAACATGAGATGACCACCAAAACTTACTATCATACGAGAGAGCAACATTCAGAAGAATCCTCAGAGCACAGTACAGGATTCCACTTGTCCTATAGGAAGATAAGCATGTGTACCTGCGTGTGAGCATGTGTGCACGAACATGAGTGTGTGTGACTGTTGATGCATAGAATGTTTCTGGAAAGGTGCAGAAGAAACTAGTAACAGACTAAGAGACTTAAGATGGGGGAGTGAAACTTACTTTCGCTATCCATCCTTTTGCACATATATTTTTTTTTACCATGTTCCCATTTATTACCTTTTCAAACCACTGAACTAACATTTTGACAAAAACACAACACAAAACTTAGAACTACTAACATAATGGTGCAGATAACAAGCTGCAATGCTCTGGTAACACACTATTCTGTTAACATTGATGATTTAAGTCTTTAGCTAAATTTTACATAGAAATAGTGTACAAGAATATAGGAAAAACTTAGAAATCTATCTGGCTAATGCATACCCTTGTCACTCATCCCATCAGAATGGGAGACCTTGATGGGAAAAGGGTTCTTATCAGGGGAGAAGATCTCAGGTCTCCTGCTGCCTCGGTTGGGTCTCCAAAAAAGCAAATCCAGAGTCAAGGATTTCAGTGGAAATCACTTATTTGGGAGATGATTCCAGGAAGCACCAAAAACAGGCGTGAGGAAGTGAGACAAGGAAGGGAAGGGAATCAATAAGACATGGGTCAGGGGTTAGCACTGCGGGCAGCTGGGGCTCAGTCCCACTGGGGACCTCTGAGACACGGGGTAGAACATGCTTCAGAACTGTCCCACCTGAAGTGGCAGGAATCATAAGGGTTTATCCTCTGCTCTCTGGGGACACCGGTTCTCCAGTGCATCCAGTCTTCCCGACGTGTAGGCTGAGACGCAAGAGAAAGTGCTGGTGGTAGGAAGTTGTCAGCAGATAGAGGAAGTGAGTGCTAAGGGGCCACAGACAGGGGCCGTGAGCTTTGGCTAACCTAGAAAGCAAAGCTTGTGGCAAAAGCATATGAGGCAGCAAAGGAGAGAAGCCATACAGGGAAGTGTATTACTTCCTGTCAAGATGATTGCTTTGTCTTGCTGGATGTCTTCTTGGGGACCATGGGAAACGGCCTCGTCTCCACACCATCCCTCTGCAAGGAGGAAAGAAGGTGCCTAGTAGATGTCCTGGTGGTCGTGGTGGTCTTGCACTTTAATGGCAACCCGGGGGCAGGATATGGGATGTGCATAATGTGTGGGTGGGGGGAGGAAATGCCTGATAATCCTGAATCTGGAGCTACCACCAAAGGG
>NW_027551573.1:6084024-6092283 GCF_008692635.1 Crocuta crocuta | reverse complement strand
TACATAACACGGCGGAAGCTCTAGGAACCTGGCTTCATAACCGTGGGAACAGTACATGTCTAGGTTGGGGCCCTCCGGGTGCTAGCAAGGCCAGGTTGGTTTTGGGATGGTGCACAATACCTCGGGTCCCCAAGACAATGAGAAAGATGGGGTCAAGTCCAGAGGGAGTGTCCTGATAAGATACATCAACACAGACTACACTGTACCAAATTACACTACTCATCAATGAGAAATTTCATTAAAAAACTTTTAAAGATAGATTCTCAAGACTGGAGATATTATTCCAATGTTGCCTCCTAACAGTTAGATGGTAGAAATTATTAAACAGCGTTGATAAGCGCACAGAAAAGAAAGAGCTAAATTACTAAGACCCCCCTTATCAGTTCTCCAAGAGCAGATCATGCTGTTGCAACCAATTTCCATTTCTGATAAAGTTACTTCACTGATAATATACTGATCTAAGCAAGGCTTCAGGCCATGTCACTCATGCTATTCTTGTAGGCAACATGTCAAAACACAGATAGGGCGACTGTACAGTTAAAAAGGGATTTGTTGTTGAATGTCAACCAACCTACTCGTATTCAACCTGGAAGCCTCTAGAGATATGCCATAAGGTTCTTGTTTTACCACTGTTGTGTTCAATATTCGTTCTTGTGATGATTTGGAGGAGGGCATAGCAGGCCTACTTACCAAACTTACGGATGGCCTACGTAAGAAAGGAAGAGTTGATAGGTTTGATGGCAGAATAAGAATTCGAACTGTACTGACAGACCACATGGTTAGGTCGGAAACGGCCATCTACAATTTAAGAGTAATAGAATCTGCATTTAACATCAAAAAAAGTCGGCCATGTTAAGTACAGGTTCAGAGAACCAGATTGACAGTGATTGAGTCAGAAAAGATCAGAGGGTTAATTAACCCAAAACTCCATGTGATCCAACAACGGAAGTTTTTTTTTTCTTTTTTAAGCAATTTTAGGCACGGTAATAAAGTATTATTTTCAGTTGAAGGGCAGTGATGATCCTTATTGGTTCTGCGAGGGGCATATTACGTCTGGAGTACTGTGTGCTCAGTTCTGGGCGAAAGAGTGAGCAATTACATTCAGGAAGGTTTGGAAGGCAAGCCACACAAGAAATGGTTATCAGCACTGGGATATATGAGAACAAAATGATAATATTTTCGGGGAATGATAGTGACCTCCATCTATTTGAAGAGCATTCTGGTGTGAAGGAAGCAAATGTGTTCTTTGTCACTGTATGTCTTAGTCAGCTATTGCCACATGCATGCTTATAACCACATCTGTTTACCTCTTGCATATCTACAGGTGAGTTGGACTTTGACCCGATGCAGTCTCTGCTGTGCTTGGATCCAGGTCGTGGTTTGGGTCGGTTTTATTCCATGTGTTTCTTTTTCTTTGGAAATCAGTAGGTGCCCCCGGGAATATTTTTCTCATAGTGATTGAAGAGTACAAAAGGGCTTTCCCAAATGGACACACACATGAAGAGCCTCTGGGGGCATTACATCCACCAGCATCCCAATTGCTCGAATCGAGCCATCTTAAAGTCAAGGGTCAGGAAAATATACTTTACTCACCATGAGACTGTGGGAAGGGACTGAACGCATTAACATTAGAGAATAGTAGAACCAATAATTCAACCTCATCTCACCCTAGACTGGGTAGAGCACAAGGGGGGCCAGTGGGCTAAAGTTTTAAAAAGATTGATTCTGGTATGTTGTAATAAAAAACTGGATGATCATTGAAACTGTCTAATAATAGATCCCAACTAGTGAAATCTTTGTGCCGGAAGAGGTTAGTTATAGAGTTATAGAGTTATAGAGTCCAAGGGCTCACTTCCCAGGAGAGGCATAGATGGGATTCCAGTATCACTTAGAAAGTGAGACACTGGGCCAGTAAGGTATCCTTCCACCTCTAACATCCTACTGCTTCATGATTCTATTCTGCCCCACGCCGTTCTCTCCTGACTCTGACATCCTAAGGACATCCTAAGGCTATTTCTCTCTGTGCTATCGCCTGGGGAGCTTAATTACATGTGGCACATCTGTTTTCCTGAGAGTTTCACATGAATAATCCTTGACATCTCAACTACTTTGGACACATTTCAGGGTCCAGGCTAGGTCTTAAACTTCTCCTTCATTGTCTATAGCAACTAGCTCAGTCTTGGGCATCAAGACCTTAGCATGGCATAAAACCACCACCCAACACCCAGGCCAGCCCCAAACCGTCTCACCAGCCTCATCTCCTACTTATCATGCCTTGTGATACAGCCATGTTGAGCTACTTGAGCCTCCCCATATGTAGCCTGTGCTTCTCAGGGCTTTGCTCCCTCGAGCACCATGTTCCTTTATCCTCATAGGCTCAGATCCTACTCGTCCCGCCCAGGTCAAACCAAATGCTACCTTCTCCCCAGTGTTTTCACTGATAATCCACCCAGAAGGAAGTCTCTACCTCTTCTGAATAGCTAGAACACCTCTCACGATGCTAAGCTTTTCAGGGGGGTAGAAAAGTGGTTCTGAACCCTAACCTTACTAGGGTGATGTGGGAATATTTAAAACACCCATAACCTGGCCCCATCCTGAGGTATTCTCATTTTATTGGTCTGGTAATAGAAATGCCAACTAGCAGTAGTTTAGGCAATAAAACATGTAGGGGCACCTGGCTGGCTCAGTTGGTTAAGCGTCCGACTTTGGCTCAGGTCATGCATGATCTCGCAGTTTGTGAGTTCAAGCCCTGCGTCGGGCTCTGTGCTGACAGCTCAGAGCCTGGAGCCTGCTTCGGATTCTGTGTCTACCCTTCCCTCTGCCTCTCTCCTGCTCATGCTCTGTCTCTCTCTGTTTCTTAATAATAAATAAATATTTTAAAAAATTAGTTTACTGACAGAGCAAGGTATATGGAAGCAAGTGGTTCCAGGACTGGCCCAGCAGTTTAAGGATGTCACCAAAAACTTAGGCTCATTCTGTCTTCCTGATCAGCCATTCTCAATGTATCAGTAATGTCTCCCCTCAAGGCTGCAGGACAGCTACTGCGGCTCCAAGCATCACATCTTCATACCAGCATGCCAAGCAGGAACAAGGCAGGCATAGCAGAACGCTTCTCCCATGCCTCTCTCACCAGAGAAAGAGAGCCTAGAAGTTTCATGCAGACATTTGCTTACAACTCCTGGCTAAAACTGGGCCACACACCCATCCATGGCCTAGCAAAGGCCATGGCCACTGGCAAAGGAGAATGAGTTGTCCAGATTGCTTGAGGCCAAGCATGATCTTTTGTTAGAGCTCAACGGTCCTGAACAAAACCTAGGCTCTGAGCTGGGAAGCAAGAAAAGAGGAAGAGAGGTCCCATAGGGAGAGTAAGCTTGCTGAAGGCAGGAACACAGCCACGTGCACAGAAGCTGTATCAGTCTTCAGAGATGCTATATGGTCACTTTCCAAATAACTGAACCCTCTGTCTCCAAACCATTGTCTTAATTGCTATTTTTATCCACTTGTAATGCATGCCATTCCCATTGCCCCACTCATTTAGGCTTCTGGGAATGTTCGTTTCCCCAGGATCCCCCAAATATAAGTCAAGTTTTCACTGAGGCCTGCAGAGCCCTCAGAGCTGTAGAAACCATATAAATATGTGGCAACGAGTTAGGTTCCTAGAAAACGTATCAGCTGTGGAGGAAGCATGGATTAAGCATAGATTAAGCAAGGGTTTCGTCTTTCCTTTTATCAGCTGCCATGGGGCAGGAAGGGAGAGAGTGTGTCGGACAAACCAGGGATCAAGTACAAGCTCCACCATTTATTGCCTGTGCGACCTGGGGCAAATTATTTACCCTCTCTGAGCCTTGATTCCCTCACATGTAAAACATGGCCCTTCTCCCCGGGGTGCTGCATAGAGCAACACTGATCATAACGGTAACAATAACCACCACTTTGTGGGGGCCCATTCCATGGTGGGCCTTATTCTAGGTGTTTCGTACACATTATTATTTTTTATGTCCACAAAACTGCAATCAAGTTGGGGCTTGCATTGTTCCCAAGGCCCAGAGAAGTTGAGGGACTTGCCCGAAGTCCCACAGCTACTGAGTGAGGGTTGGGGTGCTTGACTTCAAAGCCAGTTCTGAAGCATAGCAACTGCTCAGTATCTCTTGGTTTCCTTTCTCCTTTTCTCCAGCTCTTTGATGCTATTCCAAAGTCACTGGAATGCACTTTTTAAACAATGTTTATTTATTTTGAGAGAGAGAGAACAGTGGGGAAGGGGAGAGAGAGAATCCCAAGCAGGTTCCACACTGTCAGCACGGAGCCCGATTCGGGGCTTGATCCCACGAACTGTGAGATCATGACCTGAGCTAGAATCAAGACTCAGACACTCAACCAACTGAGCCACCCAGGTGCTCTGTTGTAGGTACTTCTTGCCTTAATTCCATAACTCATCATTCTCCTCCTGTCTGTTCTCTGTTTGGTTCCCAGGGCAATGCTTAGTATTTTTTAAATGCCCTCATTAATATAGACCTCTTTCGGACCGTCCTGCCTTAACATAGGTTCAGAGGAAGCAGAAGTTAGGCAGGGAGATAGCCCAAGGAACTCCAATATCCTTTTTAGCTTTTATTTTGTTCTCACTTCCAAATGCCATGTTCCTCTGTGAATCCCCACCTCTCCGTGTCTCGTTTCCTGGAGAGTGCCAGCCCGGTTTCACTTCCCCTTTAAAATATCCATGGATCTTTGTGCCCCCTGATCACTCGGGCTCTATTGCACTGGGCCTCACTAAGGGCACAGTATCCTTTTCATAATAGGGTATCCAAAATGCCACAGTAGACTTTTGTGCCCGGCCAGAGTCGCTGCACTGATTGCAGATATCACGCACCATTCTATCGGATACCCTCATTTTCTCTTTTCAGGAAGGACTGGTATCAGCTTTCATCCTGCCTCTGATGAACCAGGGGCTTATTTTTCTCTAAGTCTTGTGGCTGCTCTTTTCCAATCCCTGCCAGTTTCCATTTCTGTGTGATATCAGTTGACTGGGGAGCCCCCACACAGGACTTAGGCGTGAGTGGGTAGATAGTTGGCCTTCTCCCGAAAGTCTGCTCTGCATATATTTCTCAAAACCTGTTGGCTTCCTACCCGCCTGCTTTCCTCCACAGGTTGAGTCCAATGGACACATCGCTCTCTCTCTTCTGTGCTTACAGAGTCTCACCTGCTTTTCATAGAGGAGCCACTCTTACTGCTACGGCGAATATTCATATTGTGCGCAATTTAGCTCAAATCTGTACTGACCACAGAACATGCTCTATACTATTTTAAAAGAATGGTATAATAAATAAAACCTCTGATGTGACCTTTTCCTTGAAATATGAACATAGCGATGAAATTTGAGAGGAGAGAGCCTGAAAACAGGTTAATTGCAGTTTGATTGTATATAATAAGATTGAGCCCATAATAATAATGCCAGGCACTCTCCCAAACATGTTCTATACATTATAACATTTAATCTATATAACAAGGCTCAGAGGAATGTATCATTATCACCCCAGATTTACAGAGAAAATTAAGGCTAAAACCAGTCAAGTAATTTGCCTAATACCAGGCAGCTAGTAAGTATCAAAGGAGAGATTTGAACCCAGACTTTGGCTGATTTCCAAGTCCATGAGCTTAGCTACTGTTACCCGGCTTTGCTTGTTTTTTGCTCCCTGCACCACCTCTCTGATGTTTCCGTATTTGCTTTCTGGTTAATGTTTACTCCCTCCTCCCTAGTACACCATGTCAAGGGTGTGGCATGGGCTTTTTGCTTCCTGAATGTTCGTTACTTAGTTCAAACTGGCTTTATCCCTTCCAAAGGGACATTGAAAGTGCCAGCCTGCAGTGGGTGGAGAATTAAGAGCTGGCTCCAGTACACTGCTGGCTACTCTACAGGATTTTGATTATACTGTTGAAGTTTATTTGATGGCTAAATAGCCCAAACATGATCTATCCTTCAGACAACCCCCAAAGGGCCTGTAGGAAGCCCCCAAACACCCAGGAAGGGTCACTGGGGATAAAAAGATTTAGGAAAGGCCCCGACTCACAGGATTATTGGTAGGGGGGAGCATTTTTTTCTCCTGTTGCAAACTCAGTGTGGTAGAGGCAGTGTAGGTTTTAGAGTCAGACCCAGGCTTATGGGATGACCTTGGGCAGCATTCGAGACATTTTTGGCCCACCTCAGATTCCTCAGTGGGGGAAATGGAGATAACAAATGCCCTCCTGGGAATATTGTGTGGATTTGTGAGATTTTTGTCTATAAAGTACCCAGCAGATACCTGGCACTTTGTAGATGTTCCCCAAACCGGAGCAACAATTCTTCTTCTTAGCCTGGCTCGCTCTAGAATCCCAAGTGATCCGGAGCTCCCTCTGAGAATCATTTCTAAGCCAGTGGGTGAAACAGGACTTGTTCATTGTATCACGGATTCAGTATCCTAACCTGGGAAGTACAACTCATCATCCCACTCTGCCTTTTACCTACTTGGGTAAGAACCACTGAGAAATCCATGCAGGGTCTTGAAATTCTCAAATGCTGTTAGATAATTCTTTGTTTTCATAGTAAAAAGAAAAGAAGGAAGGGAGGAAAGGTAAAGGGAAAAGAATCCAAGACTGCCATTTCCAAATTTGCAAAGTGAGTAAGATTGGTGCTTGGTACTTTTTAATCTTTCCTTTTCCTGTCCCCCCCTTTTTTTTCTCTCTTAAAGAAAAAAAAGAGGGGAGGGGAGGGGGAAAAGTAATAGGGTCCCTCCTTCCCCCACCAGGAGAGAGAGCGAGGGGGGGGAAGGGGAGGGGAGAGAATGAGACCCACCCCTCCCATTCTCCTTCCGGTTATGCCAGAGGGAGAGTTTCTTGCTTTGCTTTTAGGCCACTGACCACACTGCCACAGTTTCCTCATCTGTTGAAATGTGTTTAGTAACAGCTGCCGGGCACACCTGGCGAGCTGTTAGAGAAACCAAATGGATAACGTAGTGAAGAAACAGCTAGTATTCAAATTGAGGCAGGGAGACTTCCCGGTAGAGGGGCAAGAGCGCAGGGCAGGAGGGAGCAAACCTGAGTTCGATTCAGCCCTTGACAATAGCCGCATTGTGACTGTGGGCGCGTCCCCTGCCCTCCCCGTGGCTCAGATCCCTCATCTCGCAATGGGCAGCGCAGGAACCTGGCGCCTGCGCCTCCCCAGGTCGGAGAATCCCGGAGCTCCCCATGTGTGAAGACACCTTGAAAATTGTGCAGCTGCGCAGGACACAGAGTTTCCGCCACCGGCTGAGCTCAGTTGTCAGGTTAGGCCAGCCTTTTGTTTTGTTTTGTTTTTAGCCTTTCTCACACACAGAAAGCAAGACCTGGAAATTCCCTATCCACGTGCATATTTAGGAGTGTCTGAGGTGCCTATGGGCTCTAGCTTTTCCCAGCCTCTAACGAACCCAGAAGCAGGGTGGGGGTGAGACCCAATGACTGTGAGCTCTGGGTGGTGAACACATGATCCATCTAAAAGAGGCAAAGGAACTCAGTGCCAACACACAGCTAGCATGAAGACCATATGCCCAGTGTGGACAGATCTATTTTTTCAAGGAAGGTTAATAATCTCGACATTTTTTTTACCGTAAAATGAACTATCTGAAAAGTACAGGCTCAAAAATAGAGTAAAACCTGGGACTGTGAGTAACTTGTTCTGCGCATATCCCGCAAGATGAGCAAACGTTTCTAATCAATTTTAACTTGATTAGCCAGCGATGTGTTGCAATACGAGTACTACACGACCCCGAATGTCACATGATCACAACCGAGCCAATAGTTCTTGAAGTCCGCTTTGATAGGCAAGTGCGTTGGATTTCAAGCAAGCTTCCAGAAGGAGTTATGCCCACAAACCAAGGTTTTACTGTAATTGTGAACAATCGGAAATAATTTTCTTTTCAAATAGGCCGAAGCCCTGATCTAGTGCGTCTTCCCTGTGCTTACAGTTTGGAAGCTGAAATCTAGAGAGAAGAAGGCGGCTGCTTGGCTGGTTGGCAACAGACACACAGAGCCGGGGCTGCCTGCCTTGGAGGAGGCATCTTTCATTTCTTGCTGGCTCTACAGCCAGGGGTCCGGATTTCCTGGTTTTCAAAAAAGTGCTGGAGGAGTGGCTTCGGACAGCCTGGCGGGCTCAGCTCCATCCCGGTAGTCTGGCTGGTGTGCCAGGTGAAAGGGAAGTAGATTGTAAAGCACTTTGGATATTATCAAGCTTGGTTAAAAAATAGCAACCACGTC
>NW_027551573.1:6081796-6083961 GCF_008692635.1 Crocuta crocuta | reverse complement strand
CACCTCGCCTCATTATGCCACATTCGGGATAGGGGTGGGGTGGGGGGAGGGTCTCTGATTTCCTTCATGATCTTCATTTCTTGCCTGGCCCTTGACCCCTGGGCCTGCTCTGAGGCGAGTCAGGGGGTGCTACTCTCTTCGATTTCCTTCCTTGCTTGTTTGCCTTTGCTGCAGTGGCCCAGGTGAAAAGCACATCGTCTTGGAGCCATGGCTCGGGGGTCAGGTGTGCACCTGCCTCTCTCTGAACCCTGACTCTTCACTCCCCAGCTGTGCAGTTTCACCTCTCTGAACCTCACTTTCCTGAGCTCTAGAATGGGGATAACAATGCATATCACTCAGCCTCAGTGAGGAAGTCGACACAAAATAACGAAAGTAAAGCCTTTACCAGAGGACGGGATCCAGGAGATGTAGTCAATAAATGATAGTTGGGGGAGCCATGATCTCCAGAGCTTCTAGATTCTAACCGGAAAGTTGTGAGAGGCAGTCCAGCACAGCTACCCAAGGCTAAGTATCTGGTGCCAGGCTGTGGGTTTGAATACCCTGACTCTACCACTTCAGCGAGTTGCTCGACACCTTCCTCATGTGTGAGGTGTAGATAATGGTACCTACCTTGTAACATTGTTGTGAAGACTGAGGGGGCTGACGTCGTGGTGCACTTAGCATACATCCACCCATGAGGGCTGAATGGATGATAAATATTCTTGTCCAGGTGGGCACTATGGAACACAGGTGCGTGAGCTCAGTGCACATCTTTGTCATTCTAGGCAAAGGACTCCTCCCTTACGTGTGGGGGGTATGTTCCAGGCTCCCCCAGTGGATGCGTACAAACGAAGGATAGTACCAAACTGTATATAACCTATGTTTTTTCCCATACTGATATACCTATGACAAAGTGTAACTCACAAATCAGGCACAAGAAGAGATTCACAATAATAACTATAAGGTAGAATAATGATCACAATTTACTGTAATAAGTGAATGTAGTCTCTCTCTCTCAAAACATCCTGTTTTACAGCGCACATCCTGCCGTGACTTGCGATGACATGAGATAATGAAATGCCTACATGAGGAGATGCAGCTGGGGAATGACGTAGGCATGTGACCTGAGGCAGCATTACCATTGACCTTCTGAATCTTCGTCGAAAGGAGCATCATATGCTTCGGAACCACGGTTGACCACAGGTAACTCAGAAAGCGAGTGCGGATAAGTGGGGGTGGGGGATTACTGTACGATCTAAGCAGAGGCAGAATACACATGAGCTGTTACCTAGCGAAGCCCTAGCAGAGGCTACTAGAACCCACCCTGTGTCCTGTGTGCATTGCAATGGCCCACCTTCCAACTGCTGTCATATGCATCTCACCGGAGATCCTTCTCAGGCATCCAGAGCCCGTCCTACCCCCGTGTTCAGCAGGGCACGCATCCCAGAGAATGAATGGCTCCCCTCGCCCCTGCCCCCACCCAAGGAATAACCCTCGACCAGCAATTGACAAGAGCATCTGTATAAATAGCCGCCTGCTCCCTCTGCCTCAGTGGGATAACTCCACAGTGCTCCTTCTGCAGTGCTCCTGGGGTTCCCCAACAGGACTGAGCCCTACTTGCCCACTGGCTTGATGACACATCATTCACTGATCGTCCTTCTGTCTTGTCTCAATTCCTCATTCCCCTCCTGGTGTGCACTGGGATCATCTCCAAAGAAGTTCCTTGCAGTTAAATCCTAGTCTTAAGGAACCAAATTATGAGAGATACAAACAGAGGAGCCAAGCTGAATAACCCAAGGCGCTATGATGTCTGCAAAGGCAGCAGATGCCAGGATCCATGGCCAGGACCCGGCGAGAGCCCCTTTGCCCTGGTTTCTCATAGTGGGAAACTGCCCCCCACCTGAAGACCTGATACGTGCGCTCCACGATTCCGCCCACGGGTCCTTGTTTGGGAGCCGGCTTCCTTAGCAATGTCCCTGGAGGCTGGGAGCCGTGGGTGGGCTGATGCAAGAAGCCAGGATTGTGTCTCTAGGCTGGGGCCACGTCCCACGTGTGGCTGTCACCACGTAAACACGGCATCTGAACGAGAGGAAGCACACTCCATGCAGGCAAATTGGAGCTTTCTCTTCTTTCTGTTTCTTCTTCTCCTTCTCCTTCTCCTCCTCTTCCCCCCTCCTCCCCCTCCC
>NW_027551573.1:5949207-6081749 GCF_008692635.1 Crocuta crocuta | reverse complement strand
GGGTGAAATGTAAAAACATCAGTCTTTTGGCCCCCTTTTCTGTAAAAAAAAAAAAAAACATTAAAAAACCCGATAGTAATAATTAGAACAGTAAACCCAGCCAAGAGAAGTCCATCTCACGCAAATGAGAGACTATGTATAAGATGCCCTCCCAGACCACATCAGGAGTCAGTGAGTGGAATATAGAATTTAGGAGTGCTCCTTCTGAACTGGGTAGTTGGTATGTGAATAGTGCAAGTTTTTGTGCAAAATAAAAACACAGAAAGAGAAGGGGGAACCCTCACAGGACACTCAGAGTCCGTGCTGACACTCAGCGTTCACTGGAGATGGCGAATGCATTACAGAGATATGTCTGCCTTCTCCACAAAGGTGCCCACACCAAAGGAACACGCTCTCGGGTATGGCATTTTGCCTCCACACTGACCGGGAGTTTCAAAATATAAAAGAAGACCAGAGTGTGGGTGCAGGGGCCCTAGAAAGAGCGAGGAGATTAAAAAGCAGGCTTGCCTTCGAAGAGATTTGGTTTTTGTAACAAAATCAGGGCCCCGGACAGTTTGGAGGAGGACAAAGAGCACTCAGATTCCCCTCCTGAGGCTCTTCCAAAGCCATCGCGGTCATTTCCAACCACTTGCAGGTGTTTTTCATCCCAGAACAAACACAGAAACAAACATTTACAGAGGCATGAAAATTCAACAGAAGTCACCTGGACACAGGGCTTCCCCACCTGTGCTCAAGCTATCTGGCCTGGGATTATTAAACAGAATGTCACACCTAGTTTCCATTGTGGGACAGGAAGCCCTTGGGCCGGAGAGAATGAGTTCCCAGAATGTATTTGTAAGAGGAAATGCTGCATCTTTTGAAGAAAGTGTTTGCAGCTCCGAGGGAAGAATAGATATTAGGAATGTCAGTGGCTCTTCCCCCAGATCTGCCCAAACTTGCTGCAATGCCCTCAAAGAGCGCACGGCCACCTTGTGAACGGTCCATTACGTGCATCAACAGCACAGAGTCTAAGGCTGGCTGTCACGCTGACCACCTTGAATACTTTCTCATTTGGTTGTTTCTGGGAAAGGCCCTTGTGTGCTTTTCCTGAATGTCCCAGACGTGTGCAAGCGTCAAAATTAGGAAATGCGGCTGGGGAAATTCAGCCTTCAGCACCCCCCATGTCATCCTTCGACCTTCTTCGGCAGATCTAGAGAACCAAGAAAGTGAAGGAGGTGGATGTGGTTATGGGAGGAGGGAAGAAAGGAATAGAAAGGAAGGGAAGGGGAAATGGAAGAAGTATGGGAATGAGAAGGATGGAAAGGAGGGAGGAAGGAGCAGGAAGGAAGGGAATGGAAAGGAGAAAGAAAGGAGGGAGAGAGGCAGGAAGAGAGAAAAAGAGAGAGACAGAGACAGAGACAGACTTAGATCTGCTGCTGTCAGACCCTCACTGGTTTATACGAGGAGCCAGATAGCCGCTCAGTGAAAAACTGAGATTAAGCTCACAACATAATTTCCATTATGTTAATGTTGCTTTAAAATATATTGCACAGAGTGCTGCAACAATCAAATTATCAATTATAATGTCTACTCAGAGTAGGAAAGTGTTGCAAACAGAGGGCTGATTACTGCTTCAGTACATCCAATCTGCATACTCATTGTTCAGTGCAGGGAAAACAAATTATCTTGTGTTGGCCCCAGTTCAAATTTAATTAAATGAGTGCAAAGCAATTATAATAAAGTACAATAGTGTAGTAATGAAAGGAAAATAACTCATTAACCTATTAATCTTTATTTATGTTCCTCTCAAATAACTATGTAATTTCTTTATCACCGCATCCCGTAAGAAGAAGTAGGGTCTCACTGCTTTGTGGCCTGGTTTAACAAGTTCTATTTGGTTAAGATGCCTTCACACCGACCGTTTACACCAACTTTCTCTAGCTCTGGGGACACCCCCAACCCTCCCATCAAGCTCCCTGCCCACACATACGTGTATGTGGTCTAGATTTAATGCTTCTCTTCTGTTGGAAAGAGAGACAGAGCCTGGTGTCTTCAGTCGGAAGAGCTACGAACAGCTTATACTTCGCAGTGCTTTCTGGTTAACAAAGTTTTTCGCGTGTATGATCTCATTTAAGTCTTGTGACAGCATCGCGGGGGCTGGTATGATTATTGCTGCCGCTTCGATCGATGAGGAAATGGAGTTTTTGAATCGATGAGCATTCTGCCCAAGCTTTGAAAGTCCCCCGGTAGTAGATCCAGGATTGTCACTTACGTCCACGGCCCCAATATCCTCATGTCCTCGCCCCCTGGAATCTCAGTACCCAAAGTAAGGTCCAAAGAGAGGCAGTTTTGTGATCACTTGAGGTATGGAATCTTGGACCCCCCTTTAGAACTAAAGAATCAGAATCTGCATTTTACAAAGATCCCTTGGTGATTCAGATGCAGGTTGAAGTTCGAGAAGAATTGGCACGGCTGGATATCACACTGCCTTTCCTGCAGAGACTTAGACAAGTCCCCCAGGGGGATGCTTTTCTGGAGTTCTCATAGCAACTACTTGAGATGGCCTTGAGGTAACCTTGAGGTGACCTTGAGTGATCAGGGTTCACTCTGGCTCCCACCGGCATATCACCCGATATGGCTGGGAGTAGGGGATGTAGGACAGGCAGAAACAGTTTCTCTCTTTAGCCCCACACTTGACCCTGAAACTCTCAACCCTTCTTTCAGGGAAAGTTTAGAAACGTGGAGAGGGAAGAAAAAGGAGAAACTGAGGAACTGAGGCAGGAAATAGACATTTGTCAATTTTCTTTGTTCCTAAAGACTCTCCACGTATCATTTCTTTTTTAAAAAAAATTTATTTATTTAGTTTGAGAGAGAGTGTGTGAGTGGGAAGAAGCAGAGAGAGAGAGAGAGAGAGAGGGAGAGAGAGAGAATCCTAAGCAGGCTTGGCACTCTACGCGTGGAGCCTGACACAGGGCTCGAAAAAAAGCAAAAAAAAAAAAAAAGAGAGAGAGAGAGAGAGAATGTTAAATATTTAAAGAATGTATTTTTTAATCATTCCAAATTTCAACTTTACCTGTTTGTCCCAATTGCTTCTGATAAGAGGATCTTCACATTACTACTTTTCATGTCTGCCGTTTGCCCATATACCCTCCATCCCGTAAACATCCTATCCTTTTGAGGTGCAAAGTATTTGACATATTCTGTCTTCAGTGAACTGATTCAACACACGTT
This sequence comes from Crocuta crocuta, assembly GCF_008692635.1. Classification (NCBI taxonomy): domain Eukaryota; kingdom Metazoa; phylum Chordata; class Mammalia; order Carnivora; family Hyaenidae; genus Crocuta; species Crocuta crocuta. The sequence goes on along the minus strand of NW_027551573.1, from coordinate 6,078,539 downwards.
TATTGAACTACTGCCGTATGGTAAGCCCCGGACCCGGTGTGGGGATAGATCGGTGAATGGTAGAGCCCACAGTGGGGAAAACAGACTTTAAATACACAATCACAGAATTGTCACTTCATGATACATATGATGCGTGGCTGGAGAGGAAAGGGTTCACCTTGTCTTCATATAACTCAGCACTGGGATGGGTTTCCTATTTTGGAAGGGTAAAATAAGTCTTTGAATAAATGAGCCAGCAGCTTCCCTTCCAGTTTTTAATGCAGTCTTTTTTTTGCTTCTTGCTTTATTGAGGTGCAATTTACAAATCAAAATTGTGTAGATTGTGTATTTCAAAACGGTTGTATAGATGTGTTGCTAGTGCAGTTTCTTTGGGCAGAATGATTATTGGGGCCCCTTAGGATTTGGAACAAGTTCTCCCACTCGCCTCTCTTCTTTCCTGTCCTCAGATTTGCCCCAGATGATGCTCTGCACCCTTCTTCAACCTACCCTGTTCCCCAGGAAGCAGATCTTTATGGACCCCATCAATCGGCTTCCAGGCCCTGCTCCTTCCAAGCGAATGAGGCCATTTGAGGGTTTGGAGGCAGACTGTACGGTTTGTTACACCATTTCCTCATCTGCACCATTGCCTTGTACTGGTTGCGTCTCTCTCTAGAAAGTCGCAGCTCTCGCCAAGCGGCCCTCTCTGTATAACTACTCTCTGCACCCAAGATCAGCAAATCAGGCTCAGACTAAGCCAAGTTAGGTGGCTAGTTGCCAAAGTTAAGGAAGCTGTGACTCTTGGGTCCATGCATTGTCCAATCCTGATGTAACATTTTTCTGTAAGAGGCCAGAGTAAATATTTCAGGTGCTGCAGGCCCAACAGTCTCTGATGCAACTATTCAACCCCGCGTTTGAACTGCGAAAGCAGTTGCAGACAATAGGCGTGTTCCAATAAAGCTTTATTCTCATAAACAGGTCGTGGGCCCGATTTGGTCCACGGGCTGTAGTTTGCCAACCCCTGCCCTAAGTGTGACAGTTCCCCACGCTGCTAACTCTGGGGTACAGCACTGTCCCTTGTGGTTTCCTTTAACCCTGCTCACATCTTTGCAAATAATTCCTTTACTAAGCTCCTTTCGAATTATCCAAATTGAGTGTGCCATCTGTTTCCAGCTAGGGCCCTAATTGATGCACTTGGCTTTGCATTTCTCCAACACAAGCTCTAATTGCAAAGGAAAAACAACAACAACAAAACCAACAACAGAAAGGGGGGACTATGACCGATTATTAGGTGGCAGGGATGTGGTGCTTTACATGTATTCATTCATCCCAAATATGATGGAATATTTCACCAAGTTACAATACGCTTTTAAAGTTGGCTGGAGCTGGAGCTGAAATAAATAAACCTTTTTTTTTTTTTTTTTTTTTTTTTATTGGGGCCTGAGTCTCAATGCTGCTGCCCTACTTGTCCTCTTCTAATGGAATGGAGGTCTGTTCTAATTAAACAAGAAAACACATCTTTTCACAAGGGGAGAACGGAGGCCATTGTACTCTATGCCTCAAAGAAAGCATGCTTTAATAAGAATTCTTTTATAATCCCTGCTTTTATTTGTTGCTTCCCAAAGCTTTTGCTGGTAATAAAAGGATTGTAAAGTTGACAAATATAAGCAGGGACAAAGAAGTTTGGGGAGATAATGCCTTGGTGAATGGGCAAGTGTTTGAAAGTGTATTGATCCGACGACATGTAGAAGATGATCGCAGAAAAGCCAAAGCTGCCATCAGGGTGATGTTTCTATTACAAAGTAAAAGCCCCTCCAGGCAGGACCATCATCAGGTAGAATTATGCCCTGTGTTGAGGAGAAAAATAATTCAGGCCAAAATGTAGGGTTTGGTATCTGAAGATCTGGATTCAGATGTGGATGTGTTGAACTTCTAACCTTCTGCATTATCCTACAGAACAGCAAATGGAGCTCCAGCAAATGTATCGTGTTCGGTGATGGGCAGGCTATGGATGTCTGTTCTCATTACACCCTTATCACTATCACCCACAGCACCCTTTATTCCTTGGGCAAGAGCCACCAGTTTTGAAGACTTTACATGCTCCATAGGGCTCCATCCCCAGTGCAAGGATGGAACACGTGACCAGGCCCAAGCCAATCAATGCAGTGCAATGCATCGGCCACCCAGATTCGTTTAGTTACGTGCACAGTTAACTGATAAGACTGAGATTGGGTAAAGGATCGGATGGGCTGTCCTTCTCCCCTAGAGTTGAATGTGGGAGCGGAGAACTGCTACAGGTATGGTGGAGCCTGGGGCTGAAGTCAACAGCGTAGAACGATGACATTGCTCAAGCCCCCAGGACCACCTTACCTAAAGCCAACCTTAATGAGATAGATTGGAGGAAAATATAATCAAGTTTCTACACTTTGCCTCCAAACCTCTTGTGGTTTTGTGCATTCTCTCACTGAGAGCATCGAGGAATGGAGATGTTTTTCCCACCCCCTTGAATCCAGCTGGTCTCGTGACTTGCTTCGGCCAATGCAATGCAGCGTAAGTGAGGGTGTGTGCTACCCCTCCATCTCAGAATCCAGCAGCCATGCAGCCAGACCTGGGAGAGCCAGTTAGAAGGCAAGGGATGTTGGGGCAGACAGCCCAGCATCCCAGCCAGCCGTCAGAAGCCCATCCACAACTACCAGCCCAGTGGAGACTGAAATGAATGAGGGAGCCCAGTGGAGACTGGAAGAGCCATCCAACTGAGCCTGGCTTTGATTGCTGACCCACAGATTTTGAGCTAAATAAGTAGTTGTGCTAAGCTACTATGTGTTGAGGGGAGCTATCATTCATCAACAACTAACTAATAACACACAACCCTAACCCTGAGTCTTTCACTTATGCATATCAGTAATTTATTATTATTATTATTATTTATTATTGTTATTTGTTTTAGTCAGTTAGGATTGGGTTTCCCATCATTTGAGATGAAAGGAATCCTAACACAACAAAGTTGTGCCTCCATTCCTCAGCTAGATACACCATTGTTAGGGATCCCATCTGTCTGATATGGATCCAATGGTGAGTGGGTGATCAATAAATCCTTAATGATTGCATAATATTTGGCTGCTTCTCAAATCACGTTTTGAAGAGCAAAGGCTATATTTGTTCTTGAGTCCCCGAAGTCATCTGTATGAGGATTTTGCTTAACTTGGCCTAACTCCTCAGCAGGACTTTGTAAGAGGCACCTCTGACCATCGCAATAGGTGAAAACAAGTAAGCTTGAGTATCTAAGGTATCCTCAGCATGTAAGAAACCACACTGAGCCATCTTCCTCAAGGGAATCTGGAAAAATCTGGGGCTGATTCTATCCTCCTTGCTATAGAAACCTGAAATTAAGTGTCAACTCTTTCTTTCTAAGATAAAAGGCATGTACTTTTTCTAGGCAAGAAGCCCAGATCCACCTACCCTTCCTGTCCTCTAGGACTCCATCCGTTCCTTGCTATGACTTGCTGCATTATTCCTATAATTTATTTTCTTTGAGAAAGAAAGAAAGAAAGAAAGAAAGAAAGAAAGAAAGAAAGAAAGAAAGAAAGAAAGAAAGGGAAAGACTAAAGTGAAAACCCCAGAGATGTTACATTCCACTCCAGTAAAAGGATAGAATGTACCTGACCTATAGCAGAGTGGAATCCAGCAACCAATTCTTACCAGCCATTGACAAATTGTGTGTGTGTGTGTGTGTGTATGTGTGTGTGTGTGTGTACAGAGAGAAAGGACACCATTATTTTTATTCTTTAATCAGAGGATAACCAGACTTTCTCTACCCTAAGTGAGTTTACATTTTAAGTTCCTAAATGGTTGTTGTTGGTTTTTTTCCCCTATAATCCATGGACAAAGGTCAGAAGGAAGATCCTGTTGAGGATGGAAAAGAGAAATATACTCAGTGGCCAGAGATAACTTCTCTCAGCCCAGAGGTCAGGCGAGGGCATATCTGGCTGACATTTTCTCTTCTCTCTAAACTCTCCCAGGCCTCACCAGCATCTAATCTTTCCTTTCTTCCTTCTCACTCCTCCTCACTCATAGGCTCATCTCTTCCCCTGAAAGGCTAGAGGGAAAGTCCAAGGTACTGAATGCCATTCATGAGAAAAGAAAGACATGGGCTCAATTGGTCGATCTCCTCCAACTAGACAACTCGTGTGGTGTTTGACAATTGCCAATTGTCAGAATGAGTCCCGGACCATTCAAACCTTCCTTCCTCATTAGATTGCAAGTCTGCAGAGGAGAGAAAACACCATATTGGGAAATTGGATGCCAAAGAGAAGACATTCACAAGGTAAATAAATGAACTGGGTAGAAGGGGGTGGGGCAGGTACCTTCTGAAGAAACAGAAATCTGTGTATGAGGGAGAATAGTCGCTTGAAGCTACTGGACATGAAAGTGACAGAGCAAAGGAGGCAGTAACGAAAACTCGGGTGATAAGGGGGTACGAAGTACTGTAGAGCTTCAATTTATTTCCTGTCACTCGCCCCCTTTCTTGTATTATAAAATGCAAACTCCATAACATGATCTTATGACCCTGTGTGACTGACACCCCCTGTCCCTTCAACTTCTTCCCTAGAAGGGCTCCCCCTTATTCCTAGCTGCACAGGCATTCTTTAATTTCCTCCACCATGTCAGGCTTGTTCCTGCCTCTGGCTCTCGCCATTTGCTTTTTTTTTTTTTTTCCTGTCATGGCAGGCTCCTCCCCATCTGTGAAGTCTCAGTTCAAACAGCAGCTCCTCTGTGAGGTCATCCTTGGTCGCCTCACCCAATATAGGCCTGCCCCTGCCCATCACTTCCTACCTCACTACTCTAGAATGTTCCCCTTCATTGTACTTCACAGTAGCTAAAATCATCTTCCTTCCTTCTGCTAATTTGGGGCTTAGTTCACTCTTCTTTTTCTAGCTCTTGAGCTGTCAAGTTAGGTTTTTATTCAATAACTTTCTTCTTTTTTAAGATTTTTTTTAATTTTTAGAGAGAGAGAGCACGTGGAGAGGAGCAGAGGGAGAGAGAAAATCTTAAGGAAGCTCCATGCCCGACACGGGGCTCAATCCCACAACCCTGGGATCATGACCTGTGCCAAAATCAGGAGTTCGATACTCAACCAACTGAGCCACCCGGGTGCCCCTCTTCTTTTTTAATGTAAGCATTGATTGCAATAAACATCCCTCTTACTATTGCTTTTGCTGCCTCCCATAAGCTTTTTATTTTTCTTGTTGAATTTGAAGGGCTCTTTGTTACAGTAGCTAGTACTACCTGCCCTAGCTAATACACCAAGGAAGTCTTGCCGATGGTTTGGAAGGACCAACCAGAAGGCACAAATAATCACAGCTTCTCTGAAATTCCTCTTCCCCATAATTCACTTCTCCTGGACCTTGGAACATGAATTCCAGCTGTTCCATCAACCAATGACTAGAACCATTTTCTCTGCTGAGCACAAAGTCATCATTTATTAGGGAGCTCTCCAAACACATCCATTCCCTGGTGCTCATTTCCTGGCCTGGAAGCGTGTGAGGATCCCAGCACTCTCTGGATTTATACGCTCTGTTACCTGTATTAGTGAGAATGCTGGGCTGCAGCCGTTCATCATCCACCAGCCCACCAGACAAAATGATTCACTCTAGACTTAAAGGCTGAAGTCGACGGAGTATCGCTTTAACTGGAGGGAAAGGCACTTCCATGAAGTGGCAAGAGCTTTACGGCAGAAAGTTGTATTAATGACCCCACTTCAGTGCTTATCAGGAGGAGGTCATATAATCCCTTCCCAGAATTACATGCTGGCCAGTTCAGATAAATAACACAGTTCTCCACCATTCATAATCCAAAATGTTAACAATTAATTTCCGAAATCAATCCTGAAGGGGGCTGGAAGCCCAAATCGCTGGGCCCAGACAGGCCTTGCCTGGTGGATTTCTCATGAGTCAAAATTTAAACCTCCAACTTGCAACGAACTGTTGTCAAGACGCAGCTGACTTAGGCAATCAAGATAACATTATTCAGCAATAACGTGGGTGAAACATACTCTAAGTGTGAATTAATAAGTCGGCTGACACCAGGCCCCAGATGTTTCCCACTCTGGCAATATGCCCGAAGTGATGATAAGCAGATTTACATACTTAACTAATATGTTTATTTAAAGGAAATTTCCAAATCCAAAATAACATCCAGATTTCTTATTTGGCTGCAGATCAAAAGACATCCTATCAATAAAGACAGAATCCAGGATAAACCTTTTCAACATCTGCTTAAAACCAAACAACAGATTTGAGGGTTTTGGTAAAACTTAATTGCAGACAAATTTTACTGCCTCTTACATAAATATATATTTTCATGTCCCTGGGGTGGTTCTGACCTCATCAATTCTCATGTTCACAATACATGACATTGTTCTTTTACCGGCACCAGGAGCTCTGCCTTTATGGAGACTTCCAGTCTCAAGGTTTTCTTTCAGACTGAAGGATGAACAGACTTTCCCCCTCATCAGGAAAGTGGAGCAAAAGTCAGGGGCATGAGCAAGAGCTTGGAATGTTGTAGAAAAGAAAAATCTGTTCCTCTCCCGACCAGTTAGTGCTTTGTTTTTCTGTACGTTCTAAAAAGCATTTATTTGGTCTCACTCTTCCTTCATTTTGGAGTAATGCTCCTTGACTATCGATGTTTTTCTTTTTGCTGTTGTTGCGGCTGTGGATTCCCCAAGGGAGAGCTCAGTAATGGGATGGAAGTGTTAATATATCTCTATGCTTGAGAAGGAGATGACGATGATGGAATGGGTGTTGGCCATACTAGCTCATATCCCTTCAGTGTGAATGAGTTCACTTTCCCTAGGTGTTAACGGCCTGGAGTTGGGCCAGGATTGTTGGGCACGGAGGCATTTTGCCCACCCACTGGCCAGGGCTGTAATTGAACTAAGGATGTGCTTCAGAAACTCCCTTTGCCTGGGGATCTGTTCAGTGTCAGAGTCAGTATTAGCAGGTTGACCCCGGGGCAGGGAGATTTGGAGAGTCAGAAGTCATCCATCTTTGCTCCTGCTCCATCCTTTGAACTTAGTCATGTTAAAATTTTGAGTCCAATCTCTTCATAGCTGAGACCGGAAGGATAGGGTGGTGGAAGCATTCAAAGAAATGCCAGACAGAGCGGCAGTGGGCTACCATTTTCCTCTCCTCAATTAGCAAACATATTTCTAAACACTTCATTTAATTATACTTTTTATACTTCCTATAAGTTTTTCCAACAAGAAGTGATGCCACGGATAACAATTTTCTATGTATGAAATATAGATATCAAAAGCCTTAAAAATCTAACCTTTGACCCAGAAATTGTACCTCTAGAATGCATACGAAAATAATTATAGATTTGTGCACAGATTTAACCATAAACATGCATGGCTTTGCTTATGATAAGAAGAGAAAAATCAAATGGCCTAAGTATCACACTTGAGACCAGCTAATTAAATGATTGTCCGCCATTTATGAAATTACTCAAGATGACAGTGAATAACGTTGATCTTGGCAAGTAAGAAAAAACAGGTTGCAAAAAAGTGAGTGTTATATTTTGCCATTAGAAGATCCATATGTACAAATATGTAATATGTATCTATCTTAATGACATAACAAAATTATGGCAGGGTACAATTCTAGGTAATTATAGTTTGTTTTTTACTTGTAATGTAAATGCTCTACAATGAACAACTATTATTTTTAGGATTCAAAATTCTAAAAATATTGTGTAGGTTTTCAGTTTAAATTGATTGCCTTGAGGTATAATTTACATATAATTAAATGCATTCGTCTTAAGTATTCATTTCAATGAGTTTTGACTAATCCATGTACCCCATGTCGTTGACAAATTAAGACACAGAACAGTTAAAATATAGAATTACTACATAATTTCTACCCTCAAATGTTCCTCAGATCCCTTTCTAGTCAAACTTCTCACCTCCTCTGGCTCCAAGGTAACTTTCTGTCATTTTTATGGGCTGAATTGTGTCTGTCCCAAATTTATAGGTTGGAGTCCCAAACCCCGAGTACCTCAGAATGTGACTTATTGGGAGATGGGGCCTTTCAAGAGGCAGATTAGTTAAGATGAGGTCATTTGGGTGGCACTGTCCCCATACGACTGTTATTATAAGAAGAGATGGGGCGCCTGGGTGGTTCAGCTGGTTAAGAGTCCAAACTTCAGCTCAGGTCACGATTTCATGGCTCATGGATTCAAGCCCTGCATCCAGCTCTGTGCTGACAGCTCAGAGCCTGGAGCCTGCTTCGGATTCTGTCTCTCCCTTTCTCTCTGCTCCTCCCCTGCTAGCGCTCTGTCTCTCCATCTCAAAAATAAACATTAAAGGAATTTAGTAAATGAAATAAAAGAAGAAGAGATTAGAACACAGACATGCGCAGAAGGAAGACAGAAGAAGGCATCGACAAACCGAGAGGCCACAGAAAATTCCAAACCTGCCCCTACCTGGATCTCAGACTTCTAAGTCTCCAAAAGAGTGAGAAAATAAATTTCTGGTTGTTTAAGCCACCCAGTCTATGGTATGTGTATGGCCGCCTTAGCAAACCAATACAGACATTATAGTATTTTTAAAGTTCATTTATTTATTTTGAGAGAGAGAGATATGGGAGGGGCAGAGAGAGGGAGAGAATCCCAAGCAGGCTTTGCACTGTGAGCATACAACCTGATGTGGGGCTTGAACTCACAATCTGTGAGACAACGATCTGAGCCGAAGCAAAGGAGTCAACTGTTAAACTGACTGAGCCCCACACATACCTCTATAGTATTTTTTTCAAAAAGAGTTTCATATAATGAAATCATACAGTATGTATGTTTGGCTCTTTTGCGCCAATTTGGTCTTGATGTTTTTGAGATTCATCCTTGTTGTGTGTGAATCTATAGATTAGTCCACGATTTACTCTAATCTGTTGGCGATTCCTTTTTCTTGCTGGGTGATATTTCATTGTGTGGCCCTACCACTTTTTGTTTATCCATCCACCAGATAATGGATGGATACGTAGAGTTTTTTCCAGTTTTGCATTATTATCAACAGAGCTATTATAAAATTCCTGTGCGAGGACCGCCTGGGCAGCTCAGCTGATTGAGTGTCCGACTCTTGGTTTCAACTCAGGTCATGATCTCATGGTTTGTGAGTTCTGGACCCACATCGGGTTCTGCACTGACAGTGTGGAGCCTACTTGGGATTCTCTCTCTCTCTCTCTCTCTCTCTCTTTCTGTGCCTCCCTAACTCACACTGTCTTCCTCTAACTCTCTTAAAAAATAAATAAAGGCAATATTTAAAATTCTTGTACAAGGTTTGTGGGGTTTTTTTTTGAGACATATGTTTTCTGTTGCCATAGGTAAATATCCCTAAATAGATATTCTGCAGGCTCGTGGCAGAAGTAAATATTTAACTTTATAAGAAACTGCAAAACTGGTTTCCAAAGTGGTTATACCACTTTACAATCCTGCCAGCAATGGATGGAAATTCTAGTTCCTCCACATCCATCCCCACACTTGGTTTTTCAGCCTTTTAAATTTTAGCCCTTCCGGTTGATAGGCAGTGGTGTGTCACTGTAGGCTGAAACTCACATTTCCCTATTGGCTAAGGATCTGAATATCTTTTAATGTGTTTATTGGCCATATGCAGATTTTATTTTGTGAACTGCCCGTTCAAGTCTGTTGTTCACTTTTTATTGCATAAATATTGGCCTCTTATAATTTTTTTAGCTTTTTATTTATTTTGAGAGAGAGAGAGAGAGCAGGGGAGGGGCAGAGAGAGAGGGGGGAGAGGGAGGGGGAGAGAGAGAGAGAGAGAGAGAGAGAGAGAATCTTAAGCAGGCTCCATACAGCCAGTACAGGGCTCATTGTGGGCCTTAAACTCACAAACTGTGAGATCATGACCAGAAATGACATTAAGGTGCTCAACTCACTGAGCCACCCAGGTGCCCCTTTTATTATTGAGTCATAAGAGTTCTTTATATATTCTAGATACTAATGTCTGCCAGTTACATGAATTGTAACAGTTTCTCTCCACCTGTGGCTTTTCTTTACATTTTCTTCACAGTGTCTTTCAAAAAGCAGAAGTCTTACACTTATTTTGCTTTTAAGTAAAAAGAAATGACCGGTGGTGTTTCATGAGAATTCAGGATCATCAAAGATCATTTCAATTTCAACTTACCCTCTGGGGTTTTTTTGACTCAATTTCTCTCTCTCTCTTGTCTCGTGCACTATTCCTCATTAATTTAACTAACTGGTGCCTACTGGTGAAAGCTGTGAGCAGAAAAGGCAAATGGGCCGCCAGGAAGCCATAGCAAAAACAGAAACAAAGCCCAATGCACCCTGGCACATACTCTGACCTCTAGGAAGGGAAACATCATGCCTGCTAAAATACCTTCTAGGACTTTCTGGCTTCAGACTGACAGCAAACAGTTTCTTCCATTCACAACTAACAAAAGTCCTTTTCAGGTGTGATTTGGGAAGTGCTATTCATGCTTCTTTGCCACAAGCAAAGCAGAAAAATAGAGATCCTTCAAAATTCTATTAGCAAACAGCCCTTCTGGGAAATGCAGAATTGGGCTCTCTGAGCTATAAGGCTAAACCATTCCTTCACTCCTCGAGAATAGACTGCTCTCTGCTGTGTGCCCCCAAACGACCCTATACACACACATGTCAGCACAACTCAGTTTTTTGGGCGCATATTTCTTTACATGTCTGCCTTTTACAATCACACCAGAAGCCCATTTAGGACATGGCCATGCTTTGTCTTTTGTATGTATAGAGCCTGATATAGAACTAGCATGGAGTAAGAAATCAGTGGATGCTATCTGAATTACTGCGTGAATGAATGAATGAATGAATGAATGATTAAATTGTTTAAACCCAAAACGCTGAGCTACCTCTTCTGGTTCTACACTCAACTTGATGAAATCTTTCACTCCGGAGTTAGACCCAGGATCATGTCCCAACACCACCTCTTGCCCTTGTGTTGCTCAAAATTCTCAGCCTTTGAACTCCAGTCTCTTCAACTTACTAAAGGAGTATTGATGGCCATGATTATGATAATTGCCTCATCGGTTTGTGTGGATTCAATGAATGAACACAAGGTGTGTAACCAGTGTCTGGCTCATGGAAAGCACTCTGTAAATGTTAGCTCTGATTATGTATAGCCTGCATTTTATGTGACTCATTTCTTAGAAAATTACTTTTAATGTTTACTGTGGCTAGAAGACGATGGTAATGGTGATGATGATGATCAAGTAACTATCGGACTAGGTGTCTTATGTGCATTATATTTCCTAATCTTTACAACAACCTTGAATGACAGAGATTTTTATCCCTCTTTCATGGTTTTAACTCAAGTGACTGCATGAGTCACCAAGCTAGAAAGTGATGGAGCTGGGATTCAGACTCAAGCTTATCAGATTCTAAGCTCTTTCATCATGGTCACTCTGTCCCTTCACTCAAGAAAGTGCTCTTCAGAGGAGAGGATGCCTGTCACCAAGGAGGACAGCATAGGTCACAGACATGGGGTTGGCAGGTTGTTCTGTCTGGAAGAATGGGATTTAGCCGACTTTGAGGAACACCAGTTCTGTCCTTCTCTCCTTTTTTATTTTTATTATTTTTTTAATATTTATTTTTGAGAGAGAAACACAGAGTGTGATCAGAGAAGGGCCAGAGAGAGAGAGAGACGCAGAATCCCAAGCAGGCTCCAGGATCCGAGCTGTCAGCACAGAGCCAACACAGGGCTCGAACCCATGAACCATGAGGCCATGACCTGAGCCGAAGTTGGAAGTTTACCCGACTGAGCCCCCCAGGAGCCCCAGTCCCTCCCTCCTTTAGATACTATGTCACCTAGGATTAACTCCTGTAGTATATTACAGACGACACAAACAACAGTGGCTGAAATGAGTTGCTTTCTCTTTCATAAGGAATGAGTCGAGAAGTTTAATCCAGTGCTGGTATGGTGGATTCCAATCTCCAAAACAAGGTTTCTTCTATCTTTTTGTCCCTAAAAATAAGCAGTCCGGAGAAATGTTCTCCTTCCTCACACAGGGCCTGAAACTCCCTGACCCCACTAAGAGATATCCAGCCCTGACAAGTGGGCCAGCCCAGGAACCCTCTATGTCTGGGAACTTGAGATTCTCCTACTCCGTCAAGTGCCACCTTTCTGCTGGCCCTCTGCACCCTCAGGTAGCTCCATAGAGACCAGTGGGAGCCCCAGCAGCACCAGATACAACAAGCAGATCAAAATGTTTCCACAAAGGGGGTGCCTGGGTGGCTCAGTTGGTTAAGTGTCCAACTTCGGCTCAGGTCATGATCTCACAGTTCGTGTGTTCAAGCCCCACATAGGGCTCTGTGCTGACAGTTCAGAGCCTGAAGCCTGCTTTGGATGCTGTCTGCCCCTCCCTCACTCGCACTTTGTCTCTCTCTCTCTCTCAGATATAAATAAACATTAAAAAAATAAAATGATCAAAGTAATTCCACAAAGGCTCTGAAAATTAAATTGCTATTGGACATGTTCATCTTGGGATCATATCTCAACTTCATCCCTTGCCAGCCTACAAAAGCAGGCCAAGACCTGTGCTGAATCTAAACCACGTGCTAAAATCAAAGGTTTAAATAGGACCCAGAGTCTCCTAACAATAACAGCTAAAATATCCAGTATATGATAGAAAACCATCATCCCAAGAACCAAGAAAAACCACAATGTGAATACGAAAAGACAACCAACACCAGCACTGAGATGAATCAGACACTGGAATTATCTGACAAGGATTTTTTAAAAATATTTATTTATTTATTTTGAGAGAGAGACAGAGCAGGGGAGGACCAGAGAGAGAGAATCCCAAGCAGGCTCTGAGCTATCACTGCAGAACCTGATGCGGGGCTCGAACCCATGAACCATGAGATCATGGCTTGAGCCAAAGTCAAGCGTTGGACGCTTAACCAGCTGAGCCACCCAGGCTGACAAAGATTTTAAAGCAGTCATCACTGGGCGCCTGGGCGGCTCAGTCGGTTAAGTGTCCAACTTTGGCCCAGGTCATGATCTCATGGTTCCTGAGCTCAAGCCCCACATCAGGCCCTGTGCTGACAGCTCAGAGCGCGGAGCCTGCTTCAGATTCTGTGTGTGATTCTCTCTGCCCCTCCCTTACTTGCTCTCTGTCTCTCTCTCTCTCTTTCTCTTTCTTGAAAATAAATAAACATTAAAAATTTTTATAGAAATAAAGCAGCCATCAATAAAATGCTTTAATAATCAACCACAAATTTTCTTGAAAGATGAAAAAAATAGAAAATCTCAGCAAAGAACGTTTTAAAAAATGGAAATTACAGACTGAAAAATATAATAAGAGAACTAGAAAGGGCTTATCTTCCAGCTGGGTCAGTACCCTCAAAGAACCCCAGAATTCAGTGATTTCCAAATTTAATTTTACTGGATATTTTTTAGCTATAAGGGAGGCAGGGAAATGTAGTCCTCAAGCTGGCCACCAGGGATAGAGTGGAGTTTTGTTTATTGGGTAAAAGGCAAGAATAAGTATTGAATTTTTTTTTAATGTTTTATTTATTTCTAGGAGAGAGAGAGAGAGACAGCGTGAGCAAGGGAGGGTCAGAGAGAGAGGGAGTCACAGACTGAAACAGGCTCCAGGCTCTGAGCGGGCAGTCAGCACAGAGCCCAACGCGGCGCTCGAATCCACGAACCGCGAGATCATGACCTTAGCGAAAGTCGGACGCTTAACCGACTAAGCCACCCAGGCGCCCCTTAAACTAAGTATTGAATTGTTAACTACCCTTGTCTACCATTGAAACCAACGGCCCATACAGTGAGAATGATGCCAAGGTTCTAGGATTTGGTATTGGAATATGGACTTAATTGTGAATAAGACTGGAGAAATGGTGTGGTCATTAAGGAAGATAAGGAACTTTTGGTTCAGCCTGGCATGATCCACAGTTACCATTTTTCACAAGAACTGGCATAAAGACAATTTGATGTGACCTAATGTCACTAACACCTCAACAGGCTCACCTTCTCAGGAAAGGCCACTTAATTACCTGATTAATTTGCTCATCTTAATTAACTTGTCCCTATTGTTGATAACCTGGTATTGATTTCTCTGCTGGTAGTAATTAGAAAAGTGGTAGAGAAGTAAATGGAGAAGCCACAAGGAGGAAAAATAAGACTATGCACTCCTGTCTCTCAAGAATCTACCCTCTAGACTTTGAGCTCAACACTTTTGTTTCTCCTTCTGAGCAAATATATTAGAAATGCAGAAATGCAGGAAGGAAGGAAGAAGAAAGAAGGAAGGAAGGAAGGAAGGAAGGAAGGCAGGCAGGCAAGTCATTTTCTCTGATAATCATTTCTACTACTCCTCATTCTTTAGAGATTTGTCTTTCTTTTTTTTTTTCTCAAAGACTCTTCTCCCTTACCCCCACATGATCCTCCTCCCTCGACTACAGCTGACTGGGCAATAGATGGACACATAACAGAAATCTATTTTTTTTAGATATCTGAATTGGAGCATTAAAAAAAAAAACAGTATCAGTTAACTCTGTGTGCTGAAACTGTAGGATTCCATAGACTTGAAGGGTGGCCAGGGCGGCCATTTTGTGGCAGCCATCTTGGATTTTGTACTCCATCAGCAACCAGAGAGAGCTATCTAGTCATGCTCACCAGACTCCTAATGGCTTTACAATTCCTGACAACAGTCTCTTGTTGCCGAACCATACTTGTTACTCTGGGTTTTACAGGATATTTTTGATTCTTTTACAAATGTTTTTTGTACATAAACTCACTCACTTTGGTTGCCATTTTTTGCAACCCAGTGGACCCCTAATATAGCACTCTCATCATTGGCTTCTCTCCATTTTGGGTTTGAACACCTCTAGTGAAAATGCATGTGTAAGGGATCTATGAAAAATCAATAAATGGGAGTTGCTATCAAAATTTGTGAGCTGAGACCAGATTGTTGGTTGGCAGAGACCAAAGGTAAAGAGTGAAAGAAATGAATGAAGGCAGTCAAGATGCACAAACTTCCAGTTATAAGATAAATAAGTTCTGGGCATGTAACATGCATTGTGGTGCCTATATAAGTAATATATTGTATTGTATATTTGAACATCCCTAGAAGAGTAAACCTGAAAAGTTTGAATCATAAGAAAAATACTTGTAACTATAAGAGGTGATGGAGGTTAACTAAACTTATTGTGGTGATCATTTTGTGGTATGCATATATCCAATCATTATGTTGTGTGCCTTAAACTAATATAATACTTAATTTAAATTTTTTAATGTTTATTTATTTTTTTTAATGTTAATTTATTTTTGAGACAGAGAGAGACAGAACTTGAGGCAGGGAGGGGCAGAGAGAGAGCGAGACAGAGAATCCGAAGCAGGCTCCAGGCTCCGAGCTGTCAGCACAGAGCCTGATGCAGGGCTCAAACTCACAAACTGTGAGGTCATGACCTAAGCTGAATTTGGACGCTCAACCAACTGAGCGTCTCAATAATACTTCATTTTAACTATATCTCAATAAAACTGGGAAACATGTATAAAGTGATAGACTGTTCCAGTTTCCATCAAACCCAGTGCTGTGCCTAGCCCTTTCCTACCCATTAACTTGGGCTTTGCCTGCTGTTAATATGTCACCATATTCCCACGGACTTCAGTCCTTTGGGACCTCCTACTTCCCATACCCCACCCAGATTCCCAGAACTCTGTTGCCTTCCAGAAGTAATCATAGTCAACCTTTACTGCCAGTTATTTTGGCTTGGGGCCATGGCCTTGCAAAGCTGGTATTGAAGTCCCGCTCTCCTACCTAATGTGATTGAATTGAATGTTCCAGTAAGACTGGTGATGTTTTCTTTGCTACAGGGTCCATCCTAATGAGCAAGTGCTGCCTCTCTTTCATAGAAGGCTGCAAATGTGCGCATGTAAAGAAAATCTTTACAAACACTTCTTGATGTCTCAGAGATCACCCACCATAATCATACTGGGGGGATGCTGAGAAATAGTAAAATAAACCTGACTTAACACGCACATAAGCCTTTTGTTTAGTATTGTGGCATCAAAGTTTTTAAAAAATCTGTTTCCCTAAACTTTGACTATCTATTAATTGAGAATATAATAGAAGTGAAAGAGCCAACAAAAATGTATTTATTTTTGAGAGAGAGAGAGCATGCACACAAGCTGGGGAGGGTCAGAGAGGGAGAGGGACAGCAGAGAGCCTGACGTGGGGCTCAAACTCACAAACCGGGAGATCATGACCCGAGCCAAACTTGGACGCTTAACCGACTGAGCCACCCAGGCACACCTAAGAGCCAATAAAAATTTAAAGCAGCCTAATCAACAGGACAGCATTAGGACCATCTGGAGTCTCATATTCCCAACACCTTTGTCTCGAGTCTTAGGCACTGCCTGAGTTTGTACAAGTCATAGAAACAAGAACCACTCCAAGCTTTGTTGAGAAAAATGCAGGCATCTTTATAAGACAGACCAACGTGGAGGAAAGCCGTGTGCTATTTACAGCTCCTTGATAGCTATACCTCATGCAGAAGAAATCCGGAAGCTCAATTCTAGAAGACGGAAGTGCCTCATGATAGCCCTGAACTTTCACATACGAAAGAAACTAACTCCTCTTTTGTTAAAACAGTTTTTTGTCTGTTACTAGAATTTACCCTAATCCTCACGAATGCACAAGCCTCTGTGTTGACAAAATAACATGTCTGCAACATCATATAAATGGCAGCATGGCATTCCAGGCCAGGGAAAGACCACAACTTACCCATCCATCCACCCCACTATGGTAAGATGTTTAAGCTATTTCTGACATTTTTCTGGGTTAAACAAGGCATGGTAAACACATATTCATGCACATCCTCAGATTTATCCTTAGGATACACTGCTAACCTAGTTTATGTACACCGGTTTGGCTGGGCCCACCCAAACGACTGCATAGATTTAAAATTTTTTTGAAACTTACTTCCAACATTCTTTTCCAGAGACGCAGTACTAGATTGTGTGTCTATGAAACCTGCAGGAAGTGGTTTCTGTAGACTCTCAACACACTGCTGATGACTTTTTTTTTTTTACGGTTGACAATTTGATCTGTGCTGGACTTTTGCAACCTACACCACGGCAGCGTGTTATCTTTTAGTTGACTGATGAGTATAGTCTCCCCATCACCACCACCAACACTATCGATTTCTCTGCACCAGGGTTAGTAGCCGTACTTATGCTCCTCAACATTCCCTTTACTGTTGCAGCCATTCATTGTTCACTCATCTAATATTGAGTACCTACTTTGTACCAGTATTGTGGTAGCTCTCAATGAAATAGGGATGGATAAGACTGACAAGATCCTTGTCTTCATGGAGCAGATAATTCCACCATATTCACATAGTTGGCTGTCTGCACTCAGGATTTGACTCCATCCCAGTACATTGTGGAAATAGATCTGCTTCTCTCTCACACTGGTATTCCCTCATCAGCCATGGGGATCTTTACAGACATTGTCTTTTTTAATCTTACTTGTAATAGTGGGAAAGAGTCATCATGGCAACCCTATAATGGGCTACTACTGAATAATTTGGGTGTTAGACATATCACAGTGGTCCAAATATGCTAGAGAAGAGACTCAGTCTTCACAACATGGGAGATGAGGTTTTCCTGAGTAGAGACCCTCAACTGTAGATGGTCTTCTCTCTCTGACACCTAAATAACTTTAGCCATATGGACAAGGGTCCACTCTTCGACTCCTGACCATCCTGACCAGCCCAAGGGTGTCGGAGCTCTGGAATGTTCTAGGGATCACAGAATCTCTAAGGCAGATGAGATCATAGAGGAAATGGAGTAAACCCATCTCCTGTGTAGGAATCTCTCCAATGTCCATCTTTCATACACCTTGATTCTATAGTAATAATTCTCCATCTCTGTAGCTTTCTAGAGCAGATACATAGTATAACGTGATCCAGAAACCATGATCCTTTTCCAGATGTAGCCAGAATCAGACCCAGGTTTGGGGACTGAAAAGTAATAACTGTATGCTTTGATTTGAAGTAGTGACCTGACAATGGCTTCAAACAAACTGAGACCTCTGGATTCTTGACCAGATCCCTGGTCAGGCCACATGGGTGTGTAGCTTTCAGATTTTATAGAAAAAAATAATGTGTAATTCAAGAGCATTCTGGGTTCAAAATTGTGTGTGTGTGTGTGTGTCTGTGTGTTTGTGTGAGACTGTGTTCATTTATATGCATGAGTATGTCTTTATGGAAGGGGAGTTTTATTGGAAACCATCTAGTAAATACAGGTGAATGGCCCTTACCATATACGTGCGTGCAAGGGTCCTTCATTTTGCTGCTTTCCACAGGAGCAAAAGATAAGTTATCGAGCTCTGCAGTTTTCATTGTGCATTTGTTTGTTTTTGTCTGTTCCCTGATGGAAGATAAGCTCTATCAAATCATACCTACCTCCACATAGACTAGAATGGTGTCTGGCATNGCAAAAGATAAGTTATCGAGCTCTGCAGTTTTCATTGTGCATTTGTTTGTTTTTGTCTGTTCCCTGATGGAAGATAAGCTCTATCATACCTACCTCCACATAGACTAGAATGGTGCCTGGCAATTAGCAGGCTTTCAAAAAGTAAAGTAAACATGCTCATCACATTTCATTCACACACCACTCTGTGAGGAGACCTCCATTATTCATTTATTCATTCAACAGCTTTCTCTGAGTGTCTACTATGTGCCTGATATAATGCCAGCCACAGCCCATAGTTAATCATCTTCCTTCTCCCCGCCAGGTGCCTTTTGGGGCCTAAATGTATCATGGGAGATGGGAATGTGTCCTTGTTAGTAGGTTTTACAGATACTTGGCACTTTCTCTGTCCCTTCAAACCCATTTTGGAATAAGGGAATGGAATAAAGACATTTGATTTATCACTGACGAGGTGGATAAATTTAGTCTTACCCCAACACACACACACACACACACACACACACACACACACAAATGAGATTCAGTGAAAAGGATGTAGTTCCAATTACTCTACATTTTTATCCGCTTCTGCTCCCAGGCCAGGGAGGCAGGCTCCCACCCAACTCATGCCCATGACTCAATTTCACCACCTCTTCCCTTCCTCACAGAGTCTCAACTTAGATGGGGCCTCACCATCCGGGAGACAAGCCTTTTTCATCCCAACCAAGGGTCTCCAAAGGGAGCTGTGCCTCCAGCCAGGAACCAGGTGAGAACATCAGAAGAACGCTGGAGGCACAGTAGTCTTAACGGGAGGTGAGGAGAAAGTGTCCCCCAGAGGGCGAAGTCTCCTGTTGCCAGCTCGCTGGTGGTTGGCACATAGGTTTACTAGAGCTGGCTTTGGGGCCTGGGATCAGGCTCATTGCCATCTCAACAGATGGGCACATGGGTAGATAGCCAACAGATAATGTATGAGCAACAAATGTGTTTGTTGAGGGCAGTTTTCCCAGGCAGGAGCATCAAAACGGGCTCATCCTGAGACTCCACACCTGTGCTCCTCTTCTGCCTAAAAATCTGCTGGAGGCTGAGGTCCCAAACATGCGGGAGGGGGCTGCATGATTGCCATCAAATTCCTGCAAGAGAGAGAAAAGGATGGCTCCAGGGAGCATAGGGAGAAGGACTCCCCCCAGGGGGCAAAAATGATGCCGACATCTATTTTCAATGAAGGTAACAGGAGGGAGTGAGGTCAGACAAGAAGAAGATCCCCATGGGTTTGTCTATATTTCTTCCTCTAATAGCTGAGAAGTAGTGAGCATCCCATTTTATGACACTCACGAAGCCATGATGAGCTTTGAGGAGAAAACAGGGAATGTGCAAAACATTGACAACTGCCCTGGAATCTCCTCCCTGGAAAATGAGAAATTCTGTCTTCACGAGGTATACATTATGAATATCATGACTAGTGTCCAGAGGTAAGGAATGCACAGCCCATGTGCAGACCCTGCTTTATCCTGTGTACCTGCGAGACCCCTCTAATTGATTACAACATATTCAGCATTTTCTCATGCTGTGTTTTCAGACTTATAGCCTATAGAACTGTAGAAAGGTTAAATTTCTCTTGTTTTAAGCTATCCAAGTTTGTGGGGTTTTGTTACAGCAGCACTGGGAAACTCATACAGTCCTTGAGGAAGGTAAAGATAGAGGATTGTTTTTAAAAAATCAAGGAGAGATACAAGGNTGACGACAGCTTTGTAGTAGAGGCTAAAGTCTGGGATGGTGATACCTCCCGTTTTGGTTTTATTTTTCAGTATTACTTTGGCTATTCGGGGTCTTTTGTGGTTCCATACAAATTTTTGGATCGTTTGTTCTAGTTTTGAGAAGTATGCTGGTGCAATTTTGATTGGGATTGCATTGAATGTGTAGAGTGCTTTAGGTAGCATATATGACTTTTTTTAAAGTTACATAGAGATGTGAAGGGGAGAGGGGCAGAGGAAGAGAGAGAAAAAGAGAGAGAATCTTAGCCTGACCCAGGGCTTGATCCCATGACCCTGGGATCATGCACTGACACTCAACTGACTGAATCACCCAGGTGCCCCCATGTATTTTTTTATTTGCACACATTTAGATAGTTACACTTGGGACATATATGCCAACAATGTCCCACTAACCTTATTCTTCTTTCAAGGCACATCTGGCTGGTTCCTCACAATGGAAGGCTCTCATCCCAAATCTTATGTAGCCTCCTTTCCTGCACTTAGCCTCATCTCCCCAGAGACCTCTTCATGGACCATCCCCACTATAACAGCCCAAGCCCCTAGGCATTCTTCATCATTTTCCCCTGTTGAGTTGTTCCAAGGAACAATGTTATATGAACTTCTCCTGTCCAACAGATGGCTGTTTGGCTTGCCCCACTCCACTGTGGTAAGATGGCAACACCCTGAGGGAGTGCCTCGGGCCCCACTCCCTGTAGCACCCAGAAGAGAGTTTCACTCCTATCAGGCACAGGAGTCCACATACCATCGCATTTAAGATGGTCCCGATTGTAAGATGCATCATCACTGTGTACCCACTAAGAAAGAAAAAGATACGAATTAAACTCTGACCTGACACCTGATGGAGAGACGCATCCCACCCCAGAGATGTTAAAGTGCGAGAAAAAAAGCATGTCTTAGATGCAATGAGATATGGCAAATGTTTCAATAATAATGCCCTCATGCAGAGGTGTGTTGTTGGCGAAATCTGATTCCTGTGAAGACCAACACAGAAGTAATGGCGTTCGCCCTGAGCTTGGTTCCGTGTCGATGAAGGTCCCATGGGTACAGAGTGGAGGGGGAGAACGGTAGATGGCCAGAACTGTGGGTCAAGGGTAATGTGTCTATAACAGGAAACGTTCTAGCCATTTCTTTTTTTTTATTTCAATTTTTTAATGTTTATTTGTTTTTGAGAGAAAGAGAGACAGAGACAGAGTATGAGTAGGAGAGGGGCAGACAGAGAGGGAGACACAGAATCTGAAACAGGCTCCAGGCTCTGAGCTGGCTGTCAGCACAGAGCCCGACGCAGGGCTCAAACCCACGAACCACGAGATCATGACCTGAGCCGAAGTTGGACACTCAACTGATTGAGCCACCCATGCGCCCCTGGCCATTTCTGAAGTTCACGGTGGTACCACTGAACTTCAGAACCTCTGTGTAAGGTTGTGTGGCATATTGCATTTCACAGCTAATGTGTGGATAGCCCTTCCCACCTACAACACAGGGATTATCACATTTCCTTTCACCTCAGCACAATGTTTTGAGCCAGGCAGGTGAGGGAAGCTAAATGCTTCTAGGTTTAGTTGAGTTACCCAACTTGCCCAAAGTCACATGGATAATTAGTGCCATAGCCAGGACCTGAACAAGCTCTTCCAATGCTGCATCCAGACCTCTTACTACCTGCCCAATTGACGAGAGCCCTAACCCAAGCTAATTATAGAGCTTGCTAATTACAGAATCTATTGCTAAATAGGATCGAATTGAAATGAATTCAGGCTCAACATTCTGGAAGATTCCAGAAAAGTCTGAACAAAACTTTGCATGTCCTTGAGAGGATCATCTAATCTCTTAGTTCCTGACTCACCCATGAGAGGCCCCCAGCCATCTTGTCCCCCATTTTGATTCCAAAACCTTTTCATGTAAATGAGCTATTGAGCCAGTGGGAGAAAAAGCCTGAGCTCCTTCGGGAGTGCATTTTGGAGCACTTTACTGTTTTCTTAAAGCTTGGGGAAGAGTAAGCGGTAATCAATAGTGAAATCTGCCTGAATCTCGGAGGCTCAATGAAGGTGCTTTTGAAGCACATCACAGAGCTTGATTTTCTGTTATTTAGTGCCAAAAGTTATTACCTCAGCAGCAGTGCAATGTCTAATTTATACCAAATTGTTAGCTGAAATCTATTAAAGTTTATTAGCACCGCCTCAGAATACAGTAACATCTCACTGGTTCCGTTCGTGTTTAAATTGACCAGCTGGTTTAACTCTATTAGCTTTGAGGCTGAGATAAACTCGAGCCTGCAGAAGCCATCCACTGGGGGAGAATGAATACAGATGAAGCTTGGGGGTATTTGGGGTGTTAGCAGCTACCAAATTGCTGCAGGCTTTGTCTCTTTGATGCAGTCATGACCCTGTCAGTCCTAAACCAATGGAATGGGGAGCTGTCCTCAGAATTCAGAAAGCAGTTATCAATGTGATGGAGTTCCCAGCAGAGAAGGAGGCATTCCTGGAAGTCTGAGCCTGAGAGCCCTCACCAGTGAGCTGGAGGAACCCGGATTGTCTGAAGGGAGAAACTGATTTGTCAAGATGCTTCCCCATTGCCTGCAAATTCGTGACTTCCAAAGGGCATTTCCAGTTGCATTGAGGGAAGACAAAAGATCTAACGTTACCCATAAAGAGATGTTCTGACTGGTCCCATCCTACCTGTCCTCGGGGTCAGGACCTCAAAGAAGCCAGACCGCAACCATATGGAAACATTTAAGTAGAGGCTGAATGACCCTCTACAATGATATCCAGTGTTTGGTTGCCTTAGACTGCCTGGAGTGGTAAGAATCCTGGCTTTAATACTCACCCCGATCTGGTTTGAAAATTGACCTCACTGCTCACTATCTGCACAGTCTTGAAAAAGTGACCTAAATATTCTTGGTCCCAGTTTCCTCTTCACAAAATGGTATTTATGGTGTGTGAAGGTGTCAGTATTGTATGTAAGTGGCTGGAGCAGCCTCACTTACACAATAAATATGTAATCCACATTAATTTCTTTCTCTTTACTTCTGCATAGCATTTTACGACCATTTGGTTGTAAAATGGATAATTTGGTTAATTATATTTTCATTTTGCTCTATACTTCATCTAAGCTCCCTTACATTCGTTATCTTTTTCAAGTCTGGAAGGAACTCAAAATATTAGATGGAGCAGGAATTTATAACCTGTCTGACACAAGAGGAAGTCTTTGATTTAGCAAGCTGAAGAGACCTGCCTAGGTCACACTGTTAATGTAGAACGAGATAAGAAGGTAAAGTTTCTAAGTCGTGCTCCAGGGTCCTTTGCACCTCATCCCATGGTCATTACATGACAGCGTTCTGCAAGGGACATATGTTTCAGAAAAGCAATGAGCACACCAAACTCCAAGCTGTGTTAGGGTCAGAGGCAGCAGAAGCAACATTCTCCATCACATGGTAGGTGCTCGCTGTGTGTTCACTGAATGAATGAACTGATGAACCAAACTACATTCACTCCATTGAGATCTCCAGAATGAACATGGGGAGAGGATATACAAGAAGTGAGGTTACGTAAGAGGCAAAGCGAGAAAGTAGTAGAGAGACTTAAGAGTTTCCCAGGTATGTGGCCATGATCGTTCAATAAGCACATTTAAAGTACATTCTGTTCTGAATCAAAGGCAGCCTCATCAGGAGTCAGGGAGACAAGGCACCTGGGGTGCTGGGCTGTTAGTGCCCAAGAGGTAGAGCTCTCCAGGCGGTACTCAGCCCCAACTCCACACCTACCCAGCTCTTGACACCAAGCCTCCAGCACTTGACTCTCCTTAAGACCCCTTGAACTTTTTCAAGACGCTCTGTGTCCCTGGTACCTAGCACGTGGTCTGACTGTGAAACACGGCTTTTCCGTGTTAAGTGAATGATGTCAAATAAAGTAGGTATTATTAGCTCCACTTCACAGCTAAAAAAAAAAAAAAGGAAAAAATGAAGCCCAGAGAAATGATCCCAAAGAAGGCTTTCATTCCTTCAGAAACATTAATTAAATAGTTTAATATCTACCTTCTGCCAGTGGTGCCCTGGGTGTGGAGAATGCCAGGATAACAGGGAACACAGCTTTTCTTGCCCTCCTAGGGGAGGAAGACAGACACAAAAAGGAAAGTACACACCCACACCACACAACTAAATTGTGGTGTGCTGAGGTTTAACCCAAGATGGAGACAGAGAATGTGGGAGTTTAATCCAGGCAGCCCGATCAGAAAAGATCTACCCAAAACAGCAGGGATTTAAGCTGAAGTCTGAAGGATAATGAGAAACCAGAGAGAGAGAGAAGGTGACTGGTGGAAGCAACGAAAATGTTCCGTGTAGAGAGAAACCCATTTAAAAGCTTGATGTCGAGAAGAGTTGAGGCCGTTTGAAGAACTACAAGGAAAGCCCGGAGCTGGGTCATGATGGGGGTGTGCGGGGAAGTAAAGTGTGGGCAGAAACTGAGAGGGCGAATGGGATCACATACAGTTTGGTAGGTTGTGGTTTTTATTTTAAGTAAAATTGGAGCGCCGATGGAAGCGTATTCAACAAAGAAGTGACGTGATTAATATGCAATTTAAGGAGATCAACCTCTGAGACAGGTGAAGAGTAGGTGGGAGAGGGACCAAGGATGGAAGCAGTTGGGAGGCCATTCCAGCTGGGGCAGGACATGATGGTGGCTTATCTTGGGCTGGTAGAGATGGAGGGACCTGAGAGGAGACTTGGCCAGGATCTAAACTAGTTAGGCCTACACCTAGACCCCTACTGTCCTGATTGTTTACTTGGGATTTTTAAAATTGAACACACTCCGGGGCGCCTGGGTGGCTTAGTCGGTTANCTCTCTCTCCTAGAAATAATAGATTTAAAAAAAAATTAAAAAAATAAAAAATAAAAAAATAAAATTGAACACACTCCAATAGCGCGTCGGGCAAAGGGAGATGGCTGGCAGGGAGAGAGAATTCTAGACAAATATTCATCTAGAACACTGTGCTCAAACTAGAGCCCACAGCCCCTAAAGGTCCACGCACATTATTCTCTCTAAAGGAAATTTTTATGGTCACATGCAATTTCAATGTCAAGCAAAAAGAAATCAATAGAAGCATATTGTGGGTTCACCCCGCATCGTTGGATGACCACCTTCTAATCAAGTTCAGCCACACCATTTCAGAAAAGAGTTTTGCACCTTTTATTGACAGCCACGGACGTGCCAAGCACAACTGCCTTTGTTCTCTGCAGAAAACAACAGAGAAGGATCCAATGCATAAATTCACATGATAAATTCATGCCAAGTGATGAGAAAGAGAAAAGATCAGAGTCCAGCACCGAACCCCATGTTTGAAAGTGCGACAAAGAGAGGATTCATTTCAGCCAAAGAATGCGATTCATTATATTTAATAGTCTTAATTTGAATTTTATTGGATCTGCAGTGATGTCTGTATTTAAGTTCTAATATGTTTTGGTTTCATAACTGGCTTAAACAATAAGCACACAATTTTATATCTGATTTTACATGTATATATTAACATTTTAATAAAAATAATGTATATTCTCATTGGGGTCCATGATGATTACTTGCCTCTAAACTGAGTCTATGTCTTACTCATGTGTGGGCAATCCTGGTCTCAACCAAAGGGAAATCAAACAATGGGCCACCCTCTCTAGACTACAAGGATTTCCTTTCAAGGTGGGATGATGGAGAAGGAGCACTTGCCTTTTCTGGTACATCTCCCAAAAGGTGCAACTCCCAATCTGTTGAAAGTTAGGTTTAAAAGAAAGGGTTGAAATGGTGTTAACTTGTTACTGTAATTTCCTCCATCACCACGGGGTGCAGGTTCAACCTCTTTTAGATAACAAGCCAGTTATTGCCCTCGCAATCCCTTAAGAAGAGGTCAAGGGCTGTGTTCTATACAAACTCTATCTGTAAAGCTAGACCTCGCATTCAGTAGAGAGCGCTGTGCATGTATTGGAGAGGCCAGCAGGAGCTGAGATCGTCTCAGCTCTCATGCGAAGTGGATGTGCGGGTGAGCTCACCAGCCCTCATTACATTTGCCTTTTTCTCCTTTTTGTTGCCTCCTTTCTAGTTGAATGCTCCTCAGATAAGTATGTCTATCATAAGGATCAGCCAGGTACATAGTATTAGGATTTTAAGGATATGGTACAGGGGAATGTTAGGTTTTGATGGAGGAGAGAAGGTCAACAACACTAAGTGCTGTTTTCTATGCAGCACCCGAGGCATTCAAGGTAAGTGCAGGGATCCTGGACCTCACACTTAAAAATGATCCTGGGTCATTTTTAAAAGAGACACATATTTTTTTTTAATTTTTTAATGTTTTATTTATTTCTGAGAGAGAGAAAGAGATAGTGTGAGCAGGGGAGGGTCAGAGAGAGAGGGAGACACAGAATCTGAAACAGGCTCCAGGCTCTGAGCTAGTTGTCGGCACAGAGCCCGACGCGGGGCTCAAACCCATGAACCCTGAAATCATGATCTGAGCCGAAGTCAGACACTTAACTGACTGAGCCACCGAGGTGCCCCCAGACACATATAATTTTTACCCAAGACTTATGCTAATAGAAAATACCATCCTTTAGCTGTCTGCTGAGGCCTCTGAGGCCTATGGAAACCTGAAAAGGTGGAGGCTGCTCACTGGAGGAACCACACCAGGAAGATGAGGTTGGGAAAGAGAGCGCAGAGAAAAGGTGATGTCCTGACCAGTGTCTCTTTTTACGCAGCTCTGGGATGGACGGGTCCTACTCAATTCAAGAGAGGATAAAAGCCACATGTGTTAGCCCAAGGGGTGTGTGGGGTGGGGGGGAGGCGAGAGGGGATGGCTACTCAAATAGATTTCTTTTGCTTTGCTTCATGCATTACCACTGACCTCTATCATTCCCCATTTGCGAGGCACACAGAGCATCTCCCTGCCCCATTGCTTTTTAGGTAAACATTAAACAGCGCTGCATGGAGAACAGCCAAAGCATTTGATAATTCATCAGCAGTGGCAAACCTGAGTGTTTCCATGCGATGCAAATTGCTTTGGCTTCCATGCTGCTCCCATCGCTTCAAGTACTGATGGTAAATAGCCTTCCTTGGGATTACTATCAAGTATTCATTTTAACAACATTAATTTACAACGTGTTATCCCACTTTACGTTGTGCTACGTGACTTAATCACGGAGCCGGCCCTTTGGTGACTGATATTTATTCATTTGATTCACCACACTTGCCTGAGATTTTTAGGTTAATGGAACCTTGGACTGGAAAAAGATTGTGTGCCGGGTTGTTTGGGCGGGACTCATTCATGGCAAAGGCAGCAATGCTTCCTGAAAAGTCTGTGTCTTTCTGGTTGGGTGGTGGAGAGGGAGAAGACCGCTAGAAGGGGCTGAGTCAAATCAATTGCCTCACCTGAGGATTTGCTGAGACCAGAACACCGTGGAAGCAGCAGCAACAGTGCAAATACTCCTTATGGTCATCTACATTGTTCGAGTCCTTTCTATCTATTATTCTTCCAATAACCCTGTAGGGTAAGTGTAATAGAAAGTTTAAGAATATGGGATCTGGGGACAGACAGCTTGGGTTGACCCTTGGCTTTATCACTTAAGAGCCAAGTTTCGTTTCTGTGACTCAACTCCTTCATCTTTAAAATGGGCACAGCAATCAGTTACTATACCAGGTTGTTGGCAAGTCGGTTGTTACAGTAAAACACTTAAACAGAGTTGGTGCATGGACTGTGGTACTTGATCCATGGTCCTGTTTTTCCCTCTGGGCATGTGACTTGGGCTCCCTTAGCGAGTGCTGGGGCTCAGGTGTGGCCACATGACTTGCTTTGGCCAATGAAGTGAAAGAGGAAGAATAGGCACCACTGCTGAGTGGAAGACACTGTAGTGCCCTCTCCCCCTGCTGCAGGGACCATGGACACCGATGCCATGATGGACCCCCAGCAGCCAAAGTCCTAGAGAGAGGAGATGTGGAATGGAGCTCCCAGCCAATATATGATATAGTATGAGCAAGAGTAACCCTTTGTGATTATAAGACTTTTTTAAATTGAAATATAAGCTGACTTACCTGACACAGAAAGTGCTCTGTCAATATTAAGTATCATTATCGTCATTATTTTTATTTTACAGAAGAAGACTCTAAAGCTCACTGTTTTGGTCCCAACATCACCATTCCATTAGGATGGAAGCTTAATGAAGCCCCAGGTCTTCAAGTGGATCCAAAGGGGAAAACAACAGAAATAGAGACTTCCCAACTCAAGGGGTGCCTACTATACACGTGCACAGAACAGACCTCCCAGCTTCCTGGCTGTGCCTCCGTTTTTTTCATCAGTGAAATGGGAATAATAAAGTAGTACCTAGTAGAGGGATTAAGGGAAGATTAAATGAGATAATACATGAGAAGTGCTCAAAGGAGAAGCTGGAACATCACTAGATGACAGTAATGTTTGTTGTTATTACTACTATTATTAATATTATTGAGGACTAATTAGTCTGCCTTTTTTTTTATTTCTAGGGGGGAGAGAGAGAGAGAGAGAGACAGCATGAACAGGAGAGGGTCAGAGAGAGAGGGAGTCACAGACTGAAAGAGGCTCCAGGCTCTGAGCTGGCAGTCAGCACAGAGCCCGACGTGGGGCCCGAACCTATGAACCGCGAGATCATGACCTAAGCGAAAGTCAGACCCTTAACCGACTAAGCCACCCAGGCGCCCCTAGTCTGCAATTTTAATATCACCCGGTCTCATCAGTCTGTGAGTACAAGAACTTATATTTATATAGATATGTAAGTAAATAATAAAGCCAAACCTGAGGCTCCTAATTGCTATCATGCTTGCTGCATCCTTATCCTGAAAGTTAAGTCTGTTACATGCTTTCATTTGGCCAAATCTACTATTCAATATCCTCTCTATCTAGAAGCCTTCCCTGCTGACTCCCACCCAAGATTGTCATGTGCCCCTACTGATACAACACTTTCATGCAGGGATCTGCTTCTGCTGACCATTGTCCAAGGTCTGTCTTTCCTGCTGGACTGCGGGACTCTATGAAGGAATCTATCTGTTATGTTCACAACACCAGGGATTCAATATTAAGTCATGAGAAGAAATACACAAGCAACAGGCATGAGCAGCCATTCAGGAAAGAAATGCATTCAGCCAGCAAACATGTGAAATTGTGCTCAGGCTTGCCACTATTAAAGAATAAAAGCAACAGTGAGATATTATTTTTCACCTTTAAGGTGGGGAAAGAAAACCCAACGCTGCTGACATTCAATGCAGGAGAGGGTAGGGAGAAGAGGGCAGATTCAAACTCTATTAAAAATATTGGTACGGGGGGCGTCTGGGTGGCTCAGTTGGTTAAGTGGCCGACTTTGGTTCAGGTCATGATCTCAAAGTTCATGAGTTCGAACCCTGCATCGGGCTCTTTGCTGACAACTCAGAGCCTGGAGCTTGCTTCTGATTCTGTGTCTCCTTCCCTCTCTGCATCTTCCCTGCTCAAGATCTCTTTGCCTCTCAAATCTCTCAAAAATAAACATTAAAAAAATTAAGAAAAAGAAAAAAATATTGGTACAATATCGTGGATGGTAAATTAGCAGTATCTATTTAATGCTGAAAGTGAGCTACTAATTCAATTTAGGGGTAAGTTTCTACTCCACGGAAATATTAGCCTGAGTATGTAAAGATATATATTCGAGAATGTTCACTACAAAACATTACAACGTTTTTTTTGTAAAAACAAATACAATTGAAACAGTCTAAAATGCTTGTCTGTGGGTCATTGGGTAAGTGAAAGTGTGGTACTTCCATACAATGGATATTATGTCATAAAGTCCATTTTTTTTGCCTGACTCATTAGAGTAGGAACTTGGTCATTTTCCACTATGTCCCCAGGGCTAAGAGAGCACCTAGAACATAGCAGGTGATCAGTAAATATTTGCTGAATAAATGATGCTGAATATTTGTTGAATATATGCTCAGTGAAAATTTTCATAATGTGGAATTAAGAGAAAAAGATTTCAGCCATATACGGAATGGCACCCATTTTTTGTTTACAACTGTGTATTTGTACAAAGTGTTCAAAACTATATATGTGAATAGATAGAAAGATGATAGAGCTAGAGATGTAGATGTAGATATAGATACAGAGATCCGTACAGTAAGAGCTTTGCCCCAAACTCTTAGCAATGCTCTCCTTTGGGAGGTGAGTCTGACAATGATCGAGTCTGGAGACTTGTGGAGGGCAGGAGTTCTTTCCCACTTGCTTCGAATATTTCATTCCTAATGTTCTAGGTGATTTTGCTTTCTTTTTGCTGTTTTTCTGAATGTATCACATAAACACTTTTTTTTCATATAATAAATGAGATTGCTTGACTGAACAATCCTAAGCGGGAAAGTTAGGAACTGAGACCTCTCCGGTACCTCACCCACCCATTTCCATAGTCCTCAGAGAAAGTGTCCCCCTCAATCCCTACCTAATAAAATAAATAAAGAAGCAGGCATGCACTTCAATGGAGGCTAATGGATGGAGAGGGGGGAGGTTGCCTATACTAGTTAGTACTTTTTAGGTGGAGGTTAGCCAGGCTGGTATGTCCGCTGGTACTGTCATAGCCTGCGAGACTGGATGAGATGCAAGGAAAGATAAAGATGCTCCTCTAAAGCACCACCATTTTGTGGAAACTCAGTCAATGCTCATGTAGATTATGATGTCCCAGGAATCACCGCAAATTAAGTGGGCCCTGATTTGAACCTCAGTTCTAACACAAATTGTGTGACTAAGGAAAGCCATTTCATTTTTCTGAACTGGGTTCCCTTATCTGGAAAAGGGGAATCATATATTAGGGTAATTAGCATTTGCTGCTGCCATCAACAGACCCATTCTCGATAGCTTCAGACAATCACAATTAGTTTCTCGCCCGCACAAAATTCACCATTGATGTTCCCGGTTAGATGGCCCTCCCGGAAAGCTCTCGGTCCAGCAGAGTGTCTTAAACAGGGGCCCACAGAAAGCGGAGCCTGAGCAAAGGCTGATGTGCAAGCGCTTTGTTGGGAGCCATGATAGTGAGCAGCAGGAAGGAGTATAAGGAAGCCTTACTAAGCCAACAGCTCGGTGAGGCTGCTGGGGACAGTAGGGTATGTGACATTCCGGGAAAGAACCTGAAATGCACCTCGTGCATATGTATCAGATAGAAAAATAATGAAGCATTGATCCATTGGCTCCCATCCCCATGGACCAAACGTTAGCCTCAAGGACCCGAATAGACATTTTTCCAAAAAAGATATATGAAAGGCCAACAGGTACATGAAAAAATGATCAATGTTACCAGTCCTTTTGGAAATGCAAATTAAAACCATAGTGAGATGTCACCTCACGCCTGTCAGAATGGCCGCCATTGAAAATACAAGAAAGCTAACAAATGCTGGGGTGGAGGTGGAGAAAAGGGAACCCAGGTCACTGCTGGTGGGTGTGTAAATTGGTGCAGCCATTATGCGAAACAGTATGGAGGGTCCTCAAAAAATGAAAACTAGAACCAGCATATGACCCAGAGATTCCACTTCTGGGAACATAGCAAAGGAAACAAAAACACTAAAGACATCCTTACCCCTATGTTCAGAGTAGTATTATTTACACCAACCAGGACATAGAAACAACCTAAGTACAACGTAAGTGTCCACTGATGGACTATGGATAAAGAAGTTGTGAGACACACCACACACACACACACACACACACACACACACACACACCGACAGCATGTAGAAAATCCTACCATTTGGGACAACATGGATGGACCTTGAAAACGTGGTGCTAAGTGAAATAAGTCAGGTAGAGAAAGACAAATACTGTGTGATTCCATGTATATGTGGATTTTTTTTTTAAAGTTCATAGAAAAAAAAGATCAGACATGTGGTTACCAGAGGCAGAGGATTGGGGACAGGGAATTGCAGGAAGGAGGTCAAAAGGCACATATTTCCAATTTTAAGATGCTTCAGTACTGGGGCTGTAATGTATAACATGATAACTCGAGCTAACAGTGCTGTATGGTATGTGGGAAAGTTGTTAAGGGAGGAGATCCTAAGTGTTCTCATCACAAGGAGATTTTCTTCTCATCTTTCTTTCCCTTATCTTGTATCTCTACGAGTTGATGGGTGTGGGCTGAATCTATTGTAACAGCATTTCACAATATAGGTAGATCAAATTATCATGCTGTCCACCTTAAACTTGCACAGTGATGTATGACAATTCATTCTCAATAAAACTGGGGGGAAAAACCAAAGGAACGAACAAAATTTGCCCCAACGAGCCTTTCCCACCCCACACCTCTGAGCTCTCTTATGTCAGCCATCAACAAAGAAGTGATGGCGTATGCTTCTGGCATAGGCTTCTTCCATATTATACCTCGACCATCTTCACACACGCTAACTACACCATGCAGGGGGAAGATACAGAAAAAGAAGGAGCCAATCCCGGAGGCAGCATACGTCATTTCCACCCATATTTTACCCACTGGATCTGGTTACATGCCCTGTCCCACCCCCATCAAAGAGAAAACAAGAAAGGTAGCCTTTCTGTGAGCTCAAGAGGAAAAATAAGGAAATCGTTTGGTGAACACGGAACATTATTGCTTTCACTTATTCCGCCAGCAACCTCTCGTAGTAGTTGAGCGCTTTGATGGATCACATCATGTTCAAGGGGCTGCGTGTTCCCGTCACATAGTAGGCAGTTTTGACAAATGGAATCTCTACGTACCGTTCTGCAAGATGAAAACTCTAAGTGGCTGCAATAGATACACCTTGATGAGAAAGTGATAACAATGGCCTTGGCCAGCAGGAACCTCACTAAAGAGTATGGTAGTTGGTGCTGTGTTCAAATAATGGCCGTGTGGTTATATGCCCTGTCATCTTACAAAATGCAAGTGCCAAGCATGACTTAGAGGATTGCACAAAGGAAGCCAACCCTCCTGCGATGGAGTCAGGCCATTGCCGTTGACGTGTACATGTGTTCATTGTATCCCGTGCTCTCTGGTTGTCTCTCTCACCAGCTGGGCAGTTACTGATCGGACAATACAACATTACCCAGGGGTGAGGAAAAGAGTGCTCACCTTTATACTCATTGCCTGGAATTCTCTTATCTTATAGTTTACACAAGATAAGGTGACCTTTGCTTACCCTGGCTTAGAGCTGGAGAAATAGGCCAAGAGCTTGGTGTCCTGAGTTCCGACCCTGACTGTGATGGGCATCCATTCAAAAAGTCCTGAGCAGCTACCATGTGCCCCACTCTCTGCTAAGTGCCGGGGGCCGTAAAAGAAACAGATTAAAAGCTCTCCGTTTTGGCTTAGTGAGACAGGCATTACACAATAATCACACCGATCAAATCATATTATAAACTGGAGAAGCACTCTTTTTTTTTTATTTTTTTTAATGTTTTATTTATTTCTAGGAGAGAAAGAGAGAGACAGCGTGAGCAGGGGAGGGTCAGAGAGAGAGGGAGTCACAGTCACAGTCACCTCTGAAACAGGCTCCAGGCTCTGAGCTGGCAGTCAGCACAGAGCCCGACGCGGGGCCCGAACCCACGAACCGCGAGATCATGACCTAAGCGAAAGTCGGACGCTTAACCGACTAAGCCACCCAGGCGCCCCTGGAGAAGCACTCTTAAGGAAAAGTAGAAGTCCTCTTAAGGAAGACAGTTCTACAGCAGTTGTCTTTCCTCATCTATTCTCTCCTTCTCGCTCCTCACCAGAATGCTCTACTTTCTGGCTACACATAGAGCCTTCAAGAAAAAAGATTGGTTTTCCCCAACTCCCTTGCAGTTAGGTGTGGCCATCTGACTTAAACCTGGCCTATGAAATATGAGCAAAAGAGGTGGGTTGTTCTACTTTCTCTTCCTCCTTTTAGCTGACTGGTAGTCAGATGCGATGGCAGGCGCCGCAGCAATAATTTTGGATTCTAAGAGAGCCATTTTGAAGAAGCAGCCTCGTCCTTTGCGATTATGGAGCTGCCTACCAGCCTTTGATGTCTACACGCATTTTTGTATGACAAAGAAAGACATACTGTTCTTTGGGGATCTCTTTGTGGAAGAAGCAGGATCTATCTTTTGCTATCTTTTCTCATCTGAGAAATGAAAAGGAGCCACGTGCATGAGGAGTGCAGAAGAGTGTTGCAGGAAAAGGGAATCTCCTAGGCAAGAAAGAACTGCGAAGTGAACCCATAAGAAAATCAGGGGGTGCTTAAAGGCAAACGTCACAAGAGGGCGATGTGACGTGGAGTAGGCAGGGGATGGCAGAGCATGAGTGGCTTTGTCATGAGACAGGTGCTCATCCTTGGCTGGTTAAACCTCTCGGGTCCTCAGTTTCGATCTCTGTTAAATGGGAATAGGAAGTACACTTCTGTTCTCACAGGATTTCTGTAAGGAGCAAATGATACGTTGAGAGGGCAAAGCCAGCACAGTACACTGGTGCAGAGCAAGGGCATTCCAGCCAAGGTCAACCAAGTTCAAATCCCATCTCTGCCACTGACTGACTGTATGACCCAGAGTTAATTACCAAACAAGCGGTAGGTGCCTCGGTTTCTCCATCTATAAAATGGAAGTAGCAATCATATTTACTACATAAGGTGGCTGAGAGAATTAAATGAGCTAATACTTGTCAAGCATTTGGACTAGGACTTGTGCATGCCGATTGCTGCAGGTGTGTTTCTTAAATCAATAAATGAAAGAAAAGTGTTTTATGACTTTAAAGAATTATACTCACTACATATGGCTGGTTCCCGCCTTCGATTGAAACTCTCCAGGATCAGTGACTTTGCCTGCTACTCCTCACTAATTCTCTAGCACCTACAGAAGNTACTGTCTTGATGATGACAGCTTTGTAGTAGAGGCTAAAGTCTGGGATGGTGATCCCTCCCTTTCTGGTTTTATTCTTTAGTATTACTTTGGCTAGTTGGGGTCTTTTGTGGTTCCATACAAATTTTGGGATAGTTTGTTCTAGTTTTGAGAAGTATGCTTACACCAGTCTCACTCTTAAAGTAGCCTTCCAGATTAGGGTCTCCAGTTACCCTTATTGCTCTAGGTGCAGAGAGAATGGAGATGCAGAGAATTCATTGTATCTACACTTTGAATGGCTTCTTTCTTTCAAAATCACTTTTGATGAGGTTTCTTTTAAAAGAAGGCACTTCTTGATGCATAGGAGCACATGGANAGACTCTTGAATACTGAGAACAAACT
Source organism: Crocuta crocuta (assembly GCF_008692635.1). Classification (NCBI taxonomy): domain Eukaryota; kingdom Metazoa; phylum Chordata; class Mammalia; order Carnivora; family Hyaenidae; genus Crocuta; species Crocuta crocuta. The sequence goes on along the minus strand of NW_027551573.1, from coordinate 6,043,112 downwards.
GAGGACTGATGAGGGTGGGGAGGGAGGGGGGAGATGTGCATGGAGGAAGGCACCTATGGGGATGAGGAAAAAAAGAAAAGAAAAGAAAAGAAAAGAAGAAAATAAAATAAGAAAAAAAAAAAGAATGAGACTGGTGTACAAAAACAGAGGTCCACAAACTTCTGTAAAGGGCCAGAGAGTAAATATTTTAGCCTTGTGAGTCCTACAATTTCTGCAGCAACTGCTTAAACCAGCTGTGGGAGCCCCAAAGCAACCATCAATAATGCACAAATGATTTGACACGGCCCTGAGCCAATAAAACTTTATTTATAGACGTTGTATTTTGATTTTCGTATAACCATCATGAGCCATGAAAGAGTTTTTTATTTTTTTAACCATTAAAATAATGTCAAGACCATTCTGAGCTCACAGGCTACACAAAAAGAAGTGGATTAGAAATAGTCCATGCACCATGTATGCTGACGCCGGTCCATAAATATTTTGCACATCTGGCACACAGTAAGTGCTCAGTAGCTGTTGTTAAAGTGTTTGCTATTAAGATTAGCAAGAGAGGGGCGCCTGGGTGGCTCAGTCAGTTAAGCATTGACTTCTGCTCATGTCATGATCTCACTTCTTGAGTTCGAGCCCCGTGTCGTGCTCTGTGCTGACAGCTCAGAGCCTGGAGGCTGCTTCAGATTCTCTGTCTCCCTCTCTCTGCCCCTCCCCCGCTCATGCTCTGTTTCTCTTTCTCTGTCAAAAATAAACATTAAAAAAAAAAAAAGATTAGCAAGAGAGCATCAGGCAGTGGTTTCCTGGTCCACGAAAACCAGGCCTCCTCTGGGACTGGACTTTTTCTTCTTGCCCCTCAGGCAGCTGGACTTGACCTTGGTGGGGGCTGGAATTTGGGGTGGGGGTGGAGCAGAACGTTTTACATGAAATCAGTGCCTTGGTTCCACAGCTTCCTAAGCGTCCTGACTGCTTGGACCAAAACCGGCCAGCTTGAAAGGGGCTTTATAAATGAAGAGCCTGTAAAGCAATTCAGAATCTGATTTTGCTGCAAAAGCATGATTTTAACAGATCTGTAGCTGTTCCCAACCTTTTAACACTGACTCCTGTGAGTCAAGAGATTTTGATCTTGTAACTAAATTGACTCTGCTGAAGGTTGGACATCCCCCTGGGTAAATTCTCTGACATGCACGATTTCAGCCCCAACCCCCTCTCAAAAGAAGAAAAAAAAAGGAAAAAAAAAACCCACCCAACTCTCTTCTGTACCCAGTTATCCCCTAACTCATTTTCTCCAAATTGAAATATTTCAAAAAAATGATAATGAATGTCAGAATCGACTCCCTTTGGCCCTAAATCTAGTGTTCTTTCTCTTTCTTTCTTTTTTTTTTTTTCATTTTTCATTTTCTTTTTTCTTTTGGCAGGAGACATTTCTGTTTAATACCAGTGCTAATATTTAGAAAAGTGGCCGCAGATTTAAAACAGTTTATTCACATCACTGCAGAGATCTATCGTGTTCCGGGGCCGGGCAATCAGTGCGTGGCCATCAGGCCATTTCTCTTTGGGGCTTTTTAATTTTCTTTTCTTTTATTTGAGACGGATCGTCGCGGAATCCAACAAGAAGTGGTGTCCAAATAAAGAGCTCAAAGAGTAGCTTGGCCGCGGCGGGAAGCCTGGGCTCTGGAGGCTGGAGGCTGCCGGGCTGTGCGCAGGCGCAGAGCCCCTCCGGGCGTGCTCCTGCGCACAAAGGCAGCACTCACGAGTGAAGAGCAGGGTCCTGGGGCCGGCTTTGTGGGGCTGGAAATGTATCTCACGTATCTCATCTCCTAACGTCGGGAACATAATGTGACCAGGAATGAACGCGCTCCGCCTATCCCAGGAGAGAGAGGCAGGAGGAGGGAAAGAGGGGCGAGAGAAAAGGAGAAAGGAGAAGAGAAACACAGTGAGAAGAAGAAGAAGGAAGGGTGAGCAGGTGCACCAGAGGCTGGGAGAAAGCACTGGAAGGTGGAGACCGGTTTACTCTGACCCGCCTAGTCGTGTGTCTTATTGTGCCTTTCCCCGGGGGAGAACAAGACAGCGGCCTCCAGTAAGATTTGGGAAGAAGAGCTGTCACCGGCCGACTTAGAAAAATATGCGTATTTTCTTACAAATCCAAAAACCCAAGAGCTCACGGAGAGCGTGTATATGTGCGCATGCGTGCCTGCGTGAGCAGGCGGGAGAGAGAATTTCTTTCTTTTCCTCTGCTTTCCTCCCCTCTAATCTGTGTTTTCTCGCACAGTAGAAGGTTATTCCCCCCGGAGTTCTGGCTGAGAAACTCAGAGTTCTAGAACTTTATGGAAGATCCTCTGTTGTCCTGAGAGGAACATTTTGATGGGATGAATCGGACGGAGGCTTTTGGCTCACACGCAGGGGGAAGGATGGGATGGATGGCAGAGCTCTGGAAAGACATTTTATCCCAATAACTTCATGGCCGTTGAAGAGGATCCCTAAGTGTGAACTCAAGGCCCAGTCTGTCCTTCCAATTCTTCGCCATCTAGGAAAAGCGGAATGGAATCAAAGTCAAAAAGCGTGCAGTGGGGGCACCAGGGTGGCTCAGTGGGTTGAGCATCCACTTCTGCTGAGGTCATGACCTCACCATTGGTGAGTTCGAGCCTGGCATCGGGCTCACTGCTGTCAGTGGGGAGCTGGCTTCAGATCTTCTGTCCCTCTCTCCTTCTCCCCTTCCCCTGTGTGGTCTCTCTCTCTCTCGCAAAAATAAATAAAAAAATTTTTTAACGTGCAGTAGATGAAACCTAATTTATTAATTAGAACTTCCTGGTTACCAGTACTTTGGCCCATCGAAAAACTAGTGGTTTATCATTGGGGCACCTGGGTGGCTCAGTGGGTTAAGTTTCCAACTCTTGATCTGAGCTCAGGTCAACGTGAGACAGAACCTAGCATCTGGCTCTGTGCTGACAGCATGAAGCCTGCTTGGGATTCTCTCCTTGTCTCCCCAGCTCATGCTCTCTATCTCTCTCTTAAAATAAATAAACATTTTTAAAAAATGGTTTATCGTTGTTCTCAGTGAAGATCCCCAAGGTACAGAAGATGTTTTGTTGCTGTCGAAATAGAGTGTCTTCCAAGCCATGAAACAAAAACAGTAATTCTGTTGAGATGATTTTTGTATAATAATATCCAACATTTGTTGAAGGCTGATGATGTCACACATATTATCTCTTTAAATCACTGCATTATAACCCTTACCATTAAGTCTTATGATTATTCCCATTTTATAGGTGTGGAAACTGAGACAAAGAGAGTAGAACTTGCCTAGGGTTACACCTAAGAATCAGAAGAGCTAAGAGTTGATCTCAGGCACATATATCTGACAGCAGATTCTTTGTGAAGAATCTCTTCTTCTTTTGGAGGAATCTCTTGGACATCATCTTTTGGAATGATCTCTTGGACATCATTATTAGACTATATTTTCTTAATCTCCAAACTATACTTGGAGATTAAATTATACTATATTTTCTTGTGCAAAAATGCATGTTTGCAGGAGAATAAATATGAAGATAAATACAATGGAACCATGTTGGGGGAGCTTAGTCCTGACTAGTGTATGTGAATAGCTCATGGATGAAAACAGGACTGGAGATGATACCACACATGCAGTCTTGGAGGGCCATTTTGTGTTGAGTTAGGCCAGCTCATCATCCCATTCTAGCGGGGAGTGTGTGTGTGTGTGTGTGTGTGTGTGTGTGTGTATAAGTCTCAAGCCAAGCTTCTGGAGGAGGTATTTGTGAGCCAGTTTTAACAGGTGAGTAGGAGTTTGTGAAATGGACAGGTAACAGGAAAGAGTCTCCAGAAAGAAGGAACAGGATGCTCAGAAGCACGGAGTCACGAACACCCTGCATTGTTTCAGGAATCATAAGGAGTGTTAAATGTCTGGAACATACACTGCAAGATCAGGGGTGCTGATGGCTGAGACAGGCCAAAGAACAGGAGACAGAGTTTAAAGGGTTGTGTTTAACACTCAAGAGTTTGGACTGCCCAGGGCCTTCATGAACCTGCCTTGTCCGGAAGCTTCATATACACATCTGGAGTACAGAATAATGTGCCTGGTAAAGAACAAAGTTACTGAGACCAAACAAAGCAGTACTGAAGGAACATTCAGGAATATGACCTTGACATGGCCAAAGCTTGAGGTCATGAAGAAGGTTAAGTTGATGTTACTGTTTTCCGAAGGGTGGCATCTAAAATCAGCAATGCTTTTTTTTCTTCTTACTTTTCTTCCTGTACATGAGCTTTCCCTAAACTGGCCATTTGTGATTCTCCTGCAGCACAGGCACTTAGAAAGGCATAGATGGCATATTTTTTTCAAAGGCGAGGGATGGGAAAGCAATCTTGCAGTCTTTAAGGAATCGTCCGGGTTTTTTTAAAATATGCTTTAATGTGTATTTGTTTATTTTTTGAGATAGAGAGAGTGTGTAAGGGGCAGAAGGAGAGAGAGAGGAGAGGAGACTCTCAGCCACTGTCAGCAGAGCCCAATGTGGGGCTTGAACTCACAAACTGTGAGATGATGACTAAGCCGAAATCAAGAATCCAAGGCTTAACCCATTGAGCCAGACAGGTGCCCCTCCTCTTTTTTTTTTTTATTATTGTTTTTATTTTTGTTGTTGTTGTTAATTTTAGAGATAGACAGAGTGTGAGTGGGGGAGAAGGGCAGAGGGAGAAGATAGAGAAACTTAAGCAGGCTCCATGCGTGACACCTGACATGGAGCTTGACCCCACAACCCTGGGATCATGACCTGAACCAAAATCAAAACTCAGACACTCAACTGACTGAGCCACCCAGGAACCCCAAGAATCTCCCTCTATGAGTGTCTTCTTTCTCCCACAGCAATGGGACTTTCACAGCTGTGTTTCTACTCTCATTGACCAATCCTATAGACAAGGTTGATGGGTATGATATTGAGATTTATAAAAAAAAAAAAAAAAGAATAGTTTGTCTTTGTTTTGTTTCTGGCACAGAGCCCCTAACACTCTTGGAATTCCCTTTGATAAGAGTAATAAAGGGGTCTCTTGTTATGTTAATGGAGCGACATTTGGAAAACACCAAGGGTGAGTATCTAATCAGTTGGCAGGAGAAGCAACTCGCTCGCTTATCAGAGGGTTGGAACTTTCAGTCCCACCCTCAACCTCAGAGTGGGGAAAGGGGCTGGAGATTGAGTTCAACCACCGATGGCCAATGATTCAATCAATCACACCAATGTAATGAAACCTCCATAAAAACCCAAAAGGATGGGGTTTTGAGAGTTTCTGAGTTACTGAACATGGAGATTCTGGGAGATTTGTGTGCTTCGAGTGGGCATAGAGGTTCCAGATCTTTCCTCAGCCCTGGCCCTATGCATCACCTCCATCTGGCTATTCCTGAGTTATATCCTTTTATATTAAACTGGTCACCTAGTACGTAAAATGTTTCTCTGAATTCTGTGAGGTACCCTGGCAAATTTATGAAACCCAAGGCGGGAATCTTGGGAACCTTTAATTTATAGCCGGTCTGTTGGAAGCACAGGTTAACAACCTGGCCTTGCAACTTGGTGTCTGATGTGGAGTGTGGTCTTGAGCCTTTAACCTGCCAATCTGATGCTACTTCCAGGTAGATAGTATCAGAATGGAGTTGCATTGTAGGATGCCCAGCTGGTGCTAGAGAATTCCTTGGATGTGTGGGGAACACCGCCCCCCACACACACACACACTTTGGAATTGGGGGTAGGACGCTTCATTGAATCAAAGAAAGACATGTGGCTTAAGTTATGGTAGACACATTCTCTACCAGGAATGTGAAATAATTCAGACAACCAGTTTGTGTGAATGATGGAATAAGAAGAACACATTAAAAACTTGGACACCTGGGACAGCCATTTTTTATATGGACTAAGAAGCATGGGAACAGGTATATGAAGAGAATGGAAAGGATACTCAGAGAGAAGCAGAAATGAAAGAGAGGGAGTACTGCCTGGATCCCCAGCAACTTTTCCTGGTTCTGATAGCAATTCTGTTCTCTGGCCCAATTGTATTCCTCCCCTAGATTCCATGAGACATAATTTTTAGTCAATCCCTTTTGTTTTTGTTTTTGTTTTGCTCAAACGCTCTTGAATTGGCTCATGTAACTTGAAACTCAAATGCTTTGGACACTACCTAAATCCCCACCGGCTAGTGGCCACCAAGAATCATAAAGTCCAAAGTGGATATAGGGGAGAATATGAGAAAAACCTCAAGTGCTAATATTGCCCAATCAATATCTAAAAAGTTGAAACACACTCAATTTCTAGGACCTTCTCTGCAGCGTGGCATGTCAAGGACTCCACAAATGCCTCTTTGGTCAATCTGGTGCTGACGCCGTGGCTGACGTGAATTTGGTTCAGCTGTGGCTGAAGATACTGGTTTGGTCCCCATGGATACCCCTTGTTAGATCTTCCTTTCTTTACTTCCTCATCCCACGTAAGTTTCTTCCTCCCTTCTCTTTCAGGGAACGCTTGTACACACGTATTACAGTACTTACCACCGTCAGTCTGGTGCCATCATTGCCTCTGTACCGCTCAGTCTCACCCAGCAGATCATGTGCCATTGAAAAGACCATGTCCTCGCTCCATTTTGCCCACAGTTATCTTCACAAAATCCTGAACCTCCAAGCCCTTCACTTGCTGCCTTTAAAGTGTTTTTAAAGGGAAATTTTCACCAAAGAGCGAGGTCCGCGTTGGTATAGGGTTTTTTCAATCCTTTCTAGAAACCATCTGAAGGGGAATGGAGTGATGTCTGTGGGGGAAACCTCAGTTTGGAGTCTACAGTTTCCCCCACATCAAGTTGATGTTTTAGAGATGTGTCCATGCTTTAGAATAAGGGGAGAGATAAAGGGTTGTTTCCATCCAGGGTGCAGAGGCCAGGATCTCTCATGGGGGCTGTCACACTTGCTGCTGTCTCCCCTATTTGGAGCAGACCACACTTTGTCTCTTTTCCATCACAGAGAGATAGAGATTCTAGAACTCTGAGAAAAAAGAGATTGACTCAAAGGATTGACCTTTACTCGCTATCTTAATAGCCAAACTATATCCACAAACAACACACATTTCTTCAAGTATCTGAGTGGCTCTGACACATAGGGCCAGAACTAACACCCCACTGCCCCCACCAGGCCACTAGTGCAGCAAAGGAAAAGAGGATTCTCCTTCTTGTCCACTGTAAAATCCATTGCCATCTTCAGAATTCAAGGGAAAGGTTATTTGTGGAGAAATACCGAGAAGCAAGCCAACCAAATTCTTAATCAAAAGGGCTTTCACCAAGACTTGAGATTTTTCTCATTTTTTTTCTTAGTACAGGCATAAAACTACCTTATAAGAAGTCACTGTGACCTTTGACCTATCAAAGAATGGTCCTAACTTTAGTATTCTCTGCTCTCGAAGGAAGGAAGAAAATTCATCTCATGGTTTGTGCTAAACTTTCAGATTTCCACCAGCAACTTTCCAAAGAGTCGTCTCCAACAAAATTCTCAACCCAGCTTCTAGAAAATTGTACAGGAAAAGCTAAACTCAGCTTTGTAAATCCTTGTGAAAAGAACAAACTGGGCCTTCAACTCTTTCATCCCGATTAGGGTTTGCTCTGTGCTTTGTAGGAGACCTTCCAAAAGCTAGAACTTGTAAGGACACCCTGAGGGCAAGAAGAACAGATAAACACTCTATTCAATAAAGGTTTGTTGGCTCCCTACTGTGTGTTCAACACTTTGCTGGCCACTGCGGAAAAATGGAAGCAAATATAAGACAAAAGCTCAATACTCCTGATACTTTATACATGTTCCAGGATTTTCCATTACAAAGTGTTTTCACTTACTTCACTTAATATGAGCAATATTTTTTCTTTTTGAGACAGCAATGTGATAGGCAAGGAAGTGAGGCTCAAAATGGGTAAGGCACTTGCCCAAAGATCACATGATGATATAAGTTTACATATATGATTGTATAATGAAACTAGAATCCCTAGTTTTCTTACCTGTGGTGCATGAGGCTTTCCATTCACCCATGTCTTTGCCTAACGTACATGGGGAAATAAGACCAATGAAGCAAGGCGGGCCGTGTGTGACTGAGTGTTAAACTACATGGTTCAATAAATTGCCTGAAAAGATACAGAGGGAAAGTTGGTGTGAGCCAGAGCGTCATGGAAAGACTCATGAAGGACAAGTGTCTTGAGTTGGACTGTGAAGAATAAAGACGACATTCCAGTTAAAGGGATGAAAACAGTAAGCAGAAGTAAGTTTCTCAGAGAGGCTGCTAGTTTCCCAGAGCATGAGACTTAGGAAAAAAAAAATAAAATGGAAATGCTATAACCCATCTTTTAAAAGTCCAAGAAAGCAGAGCAGAGGCAGTAAAGAAGGTCATTCTCCAGGCTCGGGTGGACCCGGGGGCAGAGAAGAGCCAGAAGAGAAGCTTGAAATTCAGCAAAGTCAACGAGAAGCAGTGGAAGGAAAGGGCCCTCTCTGCCCCGAGAACAGCCAGGCCCTCCCGCAAGCCTTCTCCAGAGCTGCCCTCTCTAAGAAGAGAGACCATCAGAACGCAGACCTTGACAACTCTTCCAGATCCCCATCCTCCAAGACACAGGTGACGTGCACCTGCCCCCCGGCTCTACCTCGAGTTCCACGCATCCTTTACTGTGTTGTGGTACCAAAAGGATGGAAGGTGATGGCTTAGAACTTGGGTGATCTTCGGCACCAGAGAGAAAATTCTGGTGTGATTCCTGTCCTCCTCCCCGGAACTTCCATACTGGCCTCTCTCCTTTGTTTAACTCTGGCAGCCACAGCACTCAGATCTCTGGGCCAACGGGGACTTGGAGAGCCCAGGGCATCTCACCGGGTTGGCAGTAGAATCATTCTGCGGGCCTTTTCTCTGCTCCGTATCTTCTAGAGCTGATGACTATGGCGCCAAGGGAGCAGTTGAGTTGACCCTGAAGCAGAAGGGTCTGGGCCACCTAATCCTGAGCTATGAGGCTGGAAGAACCCATCTGTGCAGTCCGCGTGGCAAAGAAAGGTCAAGGTCAGCGAAGCAGGCACTCACAGGGCACGCTTTTCCCTGCCTCTGCCACCTGACCCACTTCTCCACGATCCACCTGTTTCAGCCACCTCGGGCCCAGGGCTAGCTGCCAGATGCTAACGGAGGCTGTTCCTCAAATTGCCAGGAGATTGCTATCCAAACTGTCACCCCCTGATCAGAAGAGAAGGAGTTATGGAAAGTAACTGACAGCACCTGAGCGATCTCTCATTTGGATTAAATCAAGATCTTTAAATATTTATAAAGTTCTGGTATCTAAAATAGCCAGCCTTTGCCTTGCACACAGGCTGTTGAAATATGGGCCGAGCGCATTCTAAACTGAATACTTGTCTGAGCAGTCATATATTTTGTTTGTGTGTGAGAGTACAACAGTGTGTGTGATTGTGTGTGTGTGCGCGTGTGTGTGTGTGTGTGTGTAAAAACCTATTGCATTATGTTAAATATCCCAAGGGCTCCATATAGAACATGACTGGAATGAATATAGGACAAGAATAACTTTTTTCTATCTCATTAGATGGTCTGAGTTTTGAAATCTGCTCTAAAAGTGTGGTAAAGTGTGCAGTGTTGTAGATTAATGCACTGAATACATTTCTACACTTCTTGATGTGTTTCATAAAAGGTCCATTTCAAAAGTGTGCTGTATTATAGGTGAACACTCGCAGTAAATAATCTTGTTACAGAAACCTAAGCAATTTTTACGAGGCGTATTTCTGGCTGACTGAACAATTTATTCTCCAGATGTCACATTGTATTTTTCCAATATAAAATGAAACAGCTTTTTTTTTTTTCTTTTAAGGCTGACTGTGCTGCTTTGTCTGAGTCTAGAACAAAGGATCTCTCCTTAAGGAGGCTGATGCGGTGTTAAAAGCCCATCACTTTAAAATTAACACCACACCTGGGAAGGGCAGGCGGCACCATCGCTGGCTCTATTTTTCAGGAATGATACTTGACAATCAGGCAGGACACTTCCCCTGAGTCCCCCAGCTGGAGAAAGTTCTCTGGCTTCTTGAAAAGCCAAGGGCAGCAAGAGAAAGAGGGTGAGGAGAGTGAATAGGAGGGGCGGGATAGGAGGGGAAAATAGGGTATCGGAGGGAATAGGAAAGGAGAGAAGGAAGAAGGGAAGGAGGGAAGGAGAGCAGAGAAACGGGGGGAGGGGGGTTAGAAAGGTATGAGATGGAAAAGCAGGTGGCAAAGGAGAAGACTCAAGAATACATGACTGGACGAGATGGAAAACACGAGAGAAATACACAAAATCTGCTGCCACCAGAGGCAGCATTTGCCGAGATTTTTTGCAGAACACTAAGCCCATGAAATACTCTATGAAAAAAAAAAAGAATTCCATGATCAAACAGTTTTGGAAAACAATGAATTCTATATATACCTTCTTCCCTAGAGACTCACAATGCACCTTAGCATATTAAAAGCTTTGAGAAGCCTTGTCAGCAAGAATTCTGTTCAACTTCATTGAACACATTGTTTCCAAACTTATTTGAAGTCAAAATTTCTCTCTCCCTCTCTTCTTCTTCTTCCCACCCCCCTCCACAGCATATGTGATCATGCGGTTTAGATACATTGTATTGAAAGTATCTGGCACATCCGTCCTCAGCTGGATGGTCTCACACCCTCTGTGCCCTTAACATCAACAGAGTGTGTAAACTGAAACACTCCCTAGGGAGCTCTAGAGCTACATGATATTCACCCACAACGGGTCTCTGGGAAAGTTATTTCTTAACATGGTTTCTAATGCTGGCCAAGTGTATTGGTCAGCTTTGGCTAGGTGTGGTCACAGTAACAAACAAGCCCCAATATTTTAGAAACAAAGGTTTCTTTTTCACTGGCCCTGTATGTCCCTGAAGCCAAGCTGAGGCTCTATACTTCTGTCCCCCGTATCTTCCACAGACCAAGATCCAGGTCTCACAGCAGAAGGAAAAGAACACTGTGAATGCAATGTCTTTTAAGCCTTCTTCCCCGAGTATCACACAGCACCTTCCATTGGTCGAAGCAAGTCATATGACCAAGCCTAATGTCAAGGGGACAGGAAGTACACTTCTCCCACAGGAAAGCACCACAAGTCACAGGGTGATGTGTGAAGAAAGTATAAACCTCTTCCAGGGAGGAGAGTGAACAAATGGGAACACTACACAGTTACTGTATAGAAGTTAGAGGAAAAAGCTATGACCTATTAGGCCTCATCTCCGAGGGGAATTGAGTTTAGAAACNGTTCGAGCCCCACTTTGGGCTCTGTGCTGACAGCTCAGAGACTGGAGCTGCTTCTGATTCTGTGTCTCCCTCTCCCTCTGCCCTCCCCTGCTTGAGTTGTGTCTCTCTTTCTCTCTCAAAAATAAATAAACATTAAAAAATAGTAGGAGGAGCAGAAGCAAAATTCTGAGAAAATGACTTCAGAAAATGTGTTTGAGCTAAGGATTGAAAACTGAATTTTCTAAATGCCAGGCAAGGGGCTCCTGGGTGGTTCAGTTGGTTAAGCGTCCGACTTCGGCTCAGGTCATGATCTCAGGACTCGTGAATTCGAGCCCCGCGTTGGGCTGCCTGCTGTCACCATGGAGTCCACTTCAAATCCTCTGTTCTCCTCTCTGTCTGCCCCTCCTAGACTCATTCACTCTCTCAAAATAAAGAAATTTTAAAAAATAAATAAACACCAGGCAAATTAGTGAGTTAATTTGAGGATTTACCTGAGTCAGTGTGTACTACATTGTCCATTTAATCCCCATGGCCACAGGCGGGGTGGTATGAAGAGATCAGGTGACCAGTCCAAGGTCACACTGAGACCCAAGAGTCAGGAATCCAGCCTTTCTGGCTCCCAGGCCTCCACCCTGCCTCTCAAAGCGCTCAGTACTGACTGCAGATAGCACCCCACAGCCCCAGTAAAGTATGCCCCCTTCCCACAGGCAGCTCTGAGGGCTTTGCATTGATTTTCCAAAACTGGGGACGTCTTTCATGGAACCATCTTCTCTCATTCTCTTGTTCTCTCTTAGTCTCTCCCATGCTTATTGCCATCCTTGACAGGCAAAGTCAGGAGGATAGAATCTGTTTCTGGAGCAAAGCACAGGGTGGTGATTTAAGCTCAGCCCCTGAGCCAGAGAGCCTGGGTTTGAATCCCGATTCTGCCATTCCCTCACTGTGTGATGGACCTCTACGTGCCTCGATGGTCTTATCAGGAAAAACACAATTCACAGCTACCTCTTAAGGTTTATACGCAGCTGAATCAAGTTGAGACACACAAAATTCTCAGCATGCGGGTAGGTAGGAAGCAGTGAGATTTCATTTGCCCTCTGGCCCTGTGCTCTGGCCATAGTATCTTGTACTCTCCCTTCCACCTCCCAGATCCCTGCCATGAGGCACTGCGGGCATGCAGGTGCTGTTCCACGGATGAGTGTCTATCCCCTTTTTAACTGGTTTCCAGCCAAGCCAGTTTGCCAACCTCCGGAGTGGACAGCGGCAAACGCTATGCAGCCTGCCTCTCACTCGTTGGGCCTTCTGCATGGTCTCTCCCCCTTCACACCATTTAGTCAATGCCATTAATCAAAATCCTATAGCAGAAAACGCATGCATAAGTCCGACACATTTATTGCTATGGCAACAATTCAGGCACTTGTGCCAGTGTCAGGCTATATCAGTGGAGATAAATTCTATTGTTTTCACAGTGACAGTTTTCTCTGTGTTGGACTTAATCCATGGAAAAATATAGCCTTTCTCCTTATTTAAGAGAGTGAGAGAGAGCTCGAAAGAAAGAGAAAGTGACCTCTGGGTTGCTTACCCCCATGCATTCAGAACTGAAACCCAATTTTTTCTCCTTTCTTTTAAATGAAGGAAGACGTTCGGTGATTTGCAACAGAGCCATGCTGATCAATGCATCAGTGGTGTCCCCAGAACCGAGAATCTCCTCTTGGGAAACTGGGCTTCGGGGAGGGCCCAAATGGCTCCGGAAAATCTGCAAAATCTGGCTCTGCCATGGCCTTCACTGTCTTAGCCTGCACCAGGCCCTGGCTTTCTAGATACACTGGGTGAATTCAGCCTGATGCTTCGGCAAACAGTGTTGGTAAATAGAACCGAGCTTGCTCATAATGAACATTTCCCCCTGATGGATAGCATCACTCACCCACAGGAACGGCCTCTTCTGTGTCGTGGAGAGGAGGGAAGAGTCCTCTTTCTTTCCCATTTTCCCTAGCATCTTTGACCGGAGCCTCATGGCATAGTGGCATTAAAACCTAGACTTCTGGATTACATGCATTTAGGGGTAGCCTGCCCTTGGGAAGGAACTCAGATTGTTTTACAAAGGCCTCTGGCTCCTCTTAAATGCTGCATCTCTTTTCCATCCCTCCTGCTGGCATCAGTCAATCCCCAAAGGTAACATTCAGTTTGAGTCTAGAAGCCCTTTTGAGTTGGAGTGTGCCCAGCACCCTCCCAAGTGGTGAGTGAAATGGACAAGAAGAAACACTGCCTTCAGACTGCTGATAGTTTAGCTGGAAACACTAACCCTTCCTCCCTCCCTTCCTTTTTTCTTTCCTCCCATTATTTCCTTCCTTCCTTCCTTCCTTCCTTCCTTCCTTCCTTCCCTCCCTCCTTCTTTCCTTTCTTCCTTCCTTCCCTCCCTCCTTCCTTCCTTTCTTCCTTCCTTCCCTCCTTCCTTCCTTCCTTTCTTCCTTCCTTCCTTCTCTGCTATCAACTATTCAGACAACCAATGTGTGCCAGGGGCTTTACACAGAATACCTGTATTAGCTTTCCCTTGGTTCTGTAGCAAATTACCACACACTTAATGTCTCAAAGCAATGCAAATTTATTCTCTTACAGTTCTGGAGATGACAAATCTGAAATGAGTCTCACTGGGCTAAGAACAAGGTGTCAACAAGGCTGCCTTCCTTCTGAATGCTCTAGAGAAGACTCCCTTTCCTTGCCTTTTCCAGTTTCTAGTGGCCACCCTCATTCCTGGCTTTTGGAGCCTTTCTCCATCTCCAAAGCCAGTGGTGGCTGACCATTTCTGGTAGCACCATCTCTCTGGTACACTCCTGCCTCCTTCTTCCATTATTAAAGACCCTAGCAATGACATTGGGCCCATCCAGACAACCCAGGATGATTATCAACATCCTTAACTCCACCTGCATTATATAACATATTCATAGGTTCCAGGGATTAGCATGTGGACATCTTTGAGGGGGAGACATTATTCTGCCCATCACAACCTGTAAATGTTAAGACTTCTTTGTAAGGTAGGTGTTATTATCCTCCTTGAGCACGTGGCAAATAATTAAAGAAACTTGCCCAGAGCCTCACAGCTAAAGTAACGGCACAGCTGGAGAGGGAACATAGGATTCCAAAGACTCCTGCATTCTTTCCTACCTGGACCACATTCTTCCCTGATCTCTTCACTCAATATATAGTCATTGTTGACCACCTACCATGTGCATCTCTGTGAGACACCATTTTGGGGTAGGGTTGAAAAGCAAGGGAAGAAAAACAGGATGTCTTAATTGAAAGGTAGGATGGTGAGTTATTAGGTCAGGAATTGCACTGTCCCTGAGAAGGGGAGACTCTTCAGGAAGGCTTCCAGGAGGGGGTGGGGCCTCAAAAGGAGGTATAGGAAAATCACTCCATTCCTTCCAGAATCTTCTGTGTATAGGAACTTGCATACAACTCGTGCCCTCAGTGCCTTGGGAAGCCCATCCCAGGGCAGGAAGTCTCGATGTTTTCCAAACTTGACTTTCAAGGTGGTTGGCACAACTTTCACGGAGGCCTCAGCAAATTTCTACCAAGGTCTTTTCCTCTTGAGTTTAGAGCAGGATGTGATATTGTGTTGTCTTCATCCGAACATTAGCAGCTATGGTGGGAGAGGCAGCTCTATTAGTGAAGCCTAAGACCTGCATTTCACAGATGGAGCACAAAACGGAAGCCTCCTTTCCTTTTTCTTTTCTTTCCTCCCTTCTCTCCATCCCACCCTCCCTCCCTCCTTCCTTTCCTTCTTTTCCTTCCCTCCTCTCTTTTCCTTTTCTTTTCTCTCATGGCTTATTTTTTCAAAAGCGAAGTTGGAAGGGGGAGCTCAGGATGGGGGCTCTATGTCCTTGGGACTCTCCTGGGAGCCTCCTTCATGTGAACAAAGCCTATGATTCTCAGCTGGGCCTTCCCGCTGTGGTCACAACTTCTGCATGGGGTCCTGGCTAGACCCCAGGTCTGGGGAGGCCTACAGCACGGGGCAGGAAGGACTTCACCACAGCCTTACTACCGTCCCCTTTGCTGATTCTGTCACAAAGGGTCTTGTCCCCGAAATGAACACCACAGCACAAGGAGGAATGGCACCTCTGGTCCAACGTGCGCGTGCCAGGAGAAGAGGGTGATGGGTAATAGGAAGGGGACTTGGTGGCTTTCCTAAACCTTGGGGGACCTCCCTCTGTGAATTATGGGAGAAAGGTGACATTTAATCATTGTGTTTTCAGCATAGTGAGCAAGGCCAAAAGAAAGCCTACGGAACTTTTGAGAAGAAACTTGGAATGAGAGACGGAGGGAAGAGAAAGAGGTAAGAAACGGCAGACGGTGAGGGCGGCGTAGGGCAACAAAGCCACAAAGACAGGAGGGAAGGGCCCGCGGGAATGGACAAAATTTTTAGCCAGGAGGAGGCGTCCAGAAGAACAAAGCTGGCAGCCGGGAGGACTTGAAGATGCTCTTCCGGAAGTGTTTACAGAAGGCTAAGTTGTCATCAATCGCCATCTCAAACCGTGCGGGGCAGTGGAGATTTTGGGGGCACAATGGCATCCATAGTGCCCACACAGGGTGTCCTGAACTGGAAAGAGCCGAGGGGCACCTGGGAGGCTCAGTCGGTTGAGCGTCCGACTTCAGCTCTGGTCATGATCTCACAGTTCGTGGGTTCGAGCCCCGCGTCGAGCTCTGTGCTGACTGCCAGCTCAGAGCCTGGAGCCTGTTTCGGATTCTGTGTCTCCCTCTCTCTCTGACCCTCGCCTGCTCATGCTGTCTCTCTCCCTCTCTCAGAAATAAATAAACATTTAAAAAGATTTAGAAAAAGGAAAGAGAGCCAAGAAGGGGACAACAGAGCAAAAAAGGGACTCGGGGAAAGGGAGAAAGAGGCTTTTTATTTTTTAAAAAACTTTTTTTAGTGTTTTTACCTTATTTTTGAGGGGGGGGAGAGAGAGAGAGAGATCGCAAGCAGGGGAGGGACAGAAAGAAATGCGGACACAGAGTCCAAAGCAGGCTTCAGGCTCCTAGCTGTCAGCACAGAGCCCAATGCGGGGCTCGAACTCATGAACTCTGAGATCGTGACCTGAGCCGAAGTCGGTTGCCCAAATGACTGAGCCACCCAGGCGGCCCTTGAGGATTTTTCAGTTGACAGAATTTTGTTGCCCCGGTGGTACCTAGCAGAAGGCTTTGCCAGAAGGCGGTTTCCCAGATTTCAGCTGATTGTGTTTTCATGGTTTGGGGCCAAACAAAGGGCGTGTTTCTTCACTATCTTAAATTATCTCCCTGTTTCGTTGGCTTATTTATTTTTAATTGGCTTTTTTAAAGCTCATTTTATTTAAAAGGGAAATGGTACGTCATTAGGGTAACTGCAAAATGAGTATTGCTGACCACAGGGACAAGTAAAATACAGACTAAATACACCAGATATGAAACAATGTGATTCCATGATAGATACTTGGAATTTTTGCTGAAGATTCTGTGGCTGAGCTCCGGACTCTACCGAGAGGGAACTTACGAGTTGTGGAGAGTTATTTAAGACAAAGCGGCTCCAAATAGAAATTTTTCCTCTGTGGGGCAACTAACAAGATAAAAAGCAAACTGATGTCAAAGCAACGTTCTCACCCCACAGGATCCACCGCTGCATCTGTGTGGGGCACCTCAAGTAACATCTCCAAGGCAAGTGATGAGTATCCAGTATTGTGGGAAATGTTGCCAAAAGATGTCTTAGCACAGCTCGTGAGAGAACAGCCTGAGGCAAAGCTTACGTGTCAGGGCTTTCTTAGAGTCCAATATCAAGGCATCAAGGGCGAGGAAAAAGAGATCCAAAGTAAGGAGAGGAGAAAAGCCAATACAAGTGGGTGTATCGTTGAGTTTGCCCCAGACTCACAATAAACACAATCGATCTCTTGGTCATGAAGGACACCCCTGGAGAGTCTCCGAAATTATTAGAAATGGGAACTGGGTTTTGGAAGAAAGAGTAAAGGATTTGCGTGCTGACTCTTTGCTACCCTTTTCCTCTCACTGGGTGGAGCTGGCGTCACAAAGCATTCACTCATCAACACTTCTGATTTGGGTTGCACCGTTGGACTCTGTGGGGTCCACTCTGGTCAGACCTGGGCATGGAGCACAACGTTAAGAGATTAGGTGACGGGAGTGGTGGCTGAGACAGCTCCATTTATTTCCTTTTCTCGACGGGGACAGGGTGAGGCAAATAATGCAAGAGGCCTCATCCCATGCCGAAGTTCTCTGGATCTGAGCAGATCGTTGACATCTGCTTCCTCTTTTGTAGGATGGGAAACCATCACATGTCATGCTGGGGCTTCCATCTCATGACAAGGTCCCGTGGATCAGATCGGCAGGAAGGGCCAGGCAAATCAAATGAGGCGCACCAGCCTGTTCCTGCTCTGGTGTTGATGAAGGTCTACCGGCTCTCATTGAGTTACGTGAAATCTCATGGTAGGAGGAAATGAGTAGAGATATAATCAGGTTTGTGTGGCAAATTAAGGTTTGACAGAAAAAGAATATAGTTGCTTTTCCAAAGCTTATTATAACTGGAAGGGACTGGCAAAATCGTCTTCTTTAACCCCTCCATTTTATGGGAGGAGCAGGGCAACATCAGCAAGATGACTTGGCCCCCTGACCCCCTACAAATACAGCAAGTCAATGACAATTTGTGGACAGATTCGCTTTGTGAGAAATCCAGAAATCAGTTGAGAGGCTCCTGTACTGTGGATGAGCGCAAAACTATCCACACTGAAGCCTGTAGGGAAATTCAAGACACCTTCATGAATTTCCAGAATTCCTCCTCCATAGGATTGAGAGGAACCCCTCCAGCTCCCAGCTTCTCCTTTGGGGAAGAAAAGAGTTGCAAACTCTGCTGAACTGGCGTTAGTGTTACTTGTCCCAGAGAGCTGATAGGACCTAGTATACTCCAGATCCCCGGGGGATGGGGTGGGGGGGGAATTAAGAACAACAACAACAAGAAAAGCAGATTAGACTAGCACAAAATTGGAGACACCTCCAACATCTCTGGCCAGGCAGACTGGTCTGGGTCTTTTCCTGTATGAAGCAAGTCCATAAAGATTGGGTAATGTGGCTGTGTCTGGCCACATAGAGATACTGACACAGAGAGTCAAGGAAAGTGAAGACATCGGGAAATGGGCCCGCGTGCAAGAACAAATCCTCAGAAGTGAACCCTGATGAAATTTATCTGATGGAGAAGTCAAGCTAGCCTTCATAAAGATGCTCACCAAGGTCAGGAGAACACTTTGCACGAGCCAAGTGAAAATTTCAATAAAGAGATAGAAAATACGGAAAGTACCAAAAAGAAATCAGAGAGCTGAAAAATACAATAACTAACCTGCAATGTTCACTAGAGAGGTTCCACAACATATGTGAAGATCTGTGCCCACAGCTCTTTCCACACTCAGCCCAGTGCACAAGGTCCTTGAATACACTGCCACCACGGGATGAACCACCCTCTCTACCTCACCATGAAATGGCATAGCATTAATCAGAATTACATCTCCAGCTTATTACTTCGCTTAATCGTGTATTCAGTGTGGATTTAATGCTGAAGACCCATGATATAGAAGCAAGAAATTAAGGTTGCAAACCTGTGTTTATTCTACTCCTAGCTTGTCATTCCAACCAATATAGTGCATTGGTTTAAATTATATATCATATCATATCATATCACGTTGCATCATATTATATCGCATTGTATTACATTACATTCACACACACACACACACACACACACACACACACACACACACTTTTTCAGTTGTCAAAATGTTCCTGGTCTGGAGAGCCTGGGTGTCTCAGTCGGTTAAGCGTCCAACTTTTAGTTTCAACTCAGGTCATTATCTCACAGTTCATGGGATAGAGCCCTGCGCTGGGTTCTGCACTGACAGTATGGAGCCTGCTTGGGATTCTCTCTCTTCCTCTCTCTCTGCCCTTTCCCCACTTTTTTTTTTCTGTCTTTCAAAAATAAGNGTTCCTGGTCGGAGCACCTGGGTGGCTCAGTCAGTTGAGCATCCGACTTTGGCTTATGGTCATCTGCAGAGACCATTTTACTTTTTCCATTCTGGTTTGGATACCTCTTATTTCTTCTTGCCTATTTGCTGTTCTGATGAGGACTTCCGGGACTGTGTTGGATAAGAGCAGAGAGAGTGGGCATCCTTGTCTTCTTCCTGATCTTAGAGAAAAGATTTCAGCTTTTCACCATTGAACATGATGTTAGCTGTGTGATTGTCATATATGCCTTCTATTATATTGAAGTGCATTCCTCCTGTACCTAATTTGTGGAGACTATTTATTTTGAACGGATATTAAATTTTGCCAAATACATTTTCTGCTTTTATTGAGATAGTCATGATTTTTTTCAAATAATATAACACCGGTTGCTTAAAGAGTGATTTTCCAATGTCATTGAGGTAAGTGAAAGTGACTGGATTATAACCAGGAACTCTTATTTTCTTTTTTAATTATTTTTATTTATTTATTTTTGAGACAGAGATAGAGAGAGAGACAGTGTGAGCCGGGGAGGGTCAGCGAGAAAGGGAGATACAGAATCTGAAGACAGGCTCCAGGCTCTGAGCTAGCTGTCAGCACAGAGCCCGATGCAGGGCTCGAATTCACAAACCATGAATATAAACCTCTAAATATGCCACACAAAAACTGTTAGAATAAACAAATTCAGTAAAGTTGCAGGATATAAAATCCGCAAACAAAAATCAGCTGCATTTCTACATATTGACAATGAACTATCCAAAAAAGAAATTAAGAAAATGATGTCATTTACAATGCACAAAAAAGACATAAAAAAGCACCAAAAAACACAAAATATTTAGTCATAAATTTAACCAAGAAGGCAAAAGACCTGTACACTAAAATCTATAAAACATTAAAGAGCGAATTGAAGAAGACACAAATAAATGGAAAGATATTTCATACTTAAGGATTGTAAGAATTAATATTGTTAAAATGTCCATTATGCCCAAAGTAATCTGCAGATTCAATGGAATTTCTATCAAATTTCCAATGGCATTTTTCACAGAAATAGAAAAAAAATCTTAAAATTCACATAGATCCATAAAAGGCCCCAAAAAGCCACAGCAATCTTAAGAAAGATGAACAAAGCTGGAGGCATTACACCTTCTGATTTCAAATTAATTATATTATGAAGCTCTAGTAATCAAAACAGTGTGGTACTGGAATAAAAATAGAAATAGAGACCATTGGAGGGAACAGGGCACCCAGAAATACACCCATGTGTATATAGTCAACTAATCCTTGACGAGGACACCAAGAATACAAAATGGAGAAAGGATCTCTATTTAATAAACAGTGGAAATAAACAGTTGGAAAAACTGGGTATCAACATGCAAAAGAATGAAATTGGACCCCTGCACTAAACACAAACATCAATTCAAAATGGACTAAACTCTTCAACGGAAGGCCTGAAGCTATAATCTCCTCGGGGAAAGCATTGGGGGAAAGCTCCTTAATATTGGTCTTGGCAATGAGTCTTTTTGGCTATGATACCAAAAGCACAGGCAACAAAAGAAAAAATAAGCCAGGGGGACTGCATCAGACTGAAAACTTTCTGCACATAGAAACAATCGATGAAATGAAAAGGCAATCTACAGAAAGGGAGAAAATATTTGCCAACCATCCATCTGATAAGGGGTGAATAGCCATGATATACAAGGGATTCACACAACTCAATAGCAAAAACACAAAAACGAAAACAAAACCTAAAAAGCTGATTTAAAAATGGACAAAGGACTTGAATACACATTTTTCTAACAAAGACATACTAATGACCAACAGGTAAATGAAAAAGTGCTCCACGTCACTAATTATCAAAAAAATGCAAATTAAAACCACAGTGAGATGTCACCTCACACCTGTTAGGGTGGCTGGTATTTAAATAAAAAAGATAGTAAGTGCTGGTGAGGATGTGGAGAAAAGGGAGCCGAATTTACACTATTGGTGGGTACGTAAATCGGCACAGACATTTTGGAAAAGAGTATGAAAGTTCCTTAAAGGTTTAAAAATACACTTACCATTTGATCCAGCAACCCCACTCCTGGGTATTTATCCACAGGAATTGAAGTCAAGTTCTCAAAGGGAAGTCTGCACTCCCCTGCTCACTACAGCATTATTCACAAGAATCAAGAGTTGGAAAGAATCTCAATGTCTAACACAACAGATGAATGGATGAAGGAAATGTGGTATATACATGCAATGAAAGGTTATTCAGCCTTACAAAGAAAATGCTGTCATTTGCAGCAACTGGCATGGTGCTGGAGAACGTTATGCTAAGTGAAATAAGCCAGACACAGAAAGAGAAATACTTCCTAATCTCAGTTATATATGTGGAATCTGAAAAAGTTGAACTCAGAACCAGAGAGTAGAATGGTCATTCCCAGAGGCTGGAGAAGGACAAAACAGAGAGGCAATGGTCGAAGGCAAAGGTTCAAGTTATGCAAGGTAAGTTCCGGAGATCTACTGTACAGCATGGTGCCTATAGTTACAGAATACTGCGCCGTATACTTGGAAGTTGCTAAGAGGGTAGATCTTATGTTGTGTTCTTACCATAATAATAATAATAATAATAATAATAGTGGGAAGAAACTTTGGGAGGTGATGGATATGTGTAAAACGTTGATGACAGTGATGTTTCCACGGGTGTATACGTGTGCCCGAAGTCACTGAGCTGTATGCATTACCTATGTACAACTTTTAAAATGTCAATCATACCTCAATAGAGTAACTGAAAAAAAAAAAACAACAATTAGGATCAACCAAAGTGGACCATTATGTAAGGGAGAAACAAATGTTTATTGTGTTAAGCCAATACATAGAATAAGGGATATTGTCTGTTGTAGAGCCGGCATTACCTAAATTAATATCACTTTTGAGCAGCTCAGTGGTTCCTTTTTGGGGAAACTGCTTCTCCCATTGTGTGTCACCTGAATGGCATGGTGCTCATTTCTCACTGTGGAAGCAAGAGTCTACCTTTCCTCCTCCCTCCTCAGTACACCCAGAGAGCAAAGACGTGACTTAAGTTCAGCTAATCAGATGCTATGTCCTGGCATAGAGTGAAATAAAGGGTAGGTGTGTTCAAGGGTGGAGGTAATGGCAGCATCCTGGCCACACTTACAAGACACTTGCTCTAAGTCCTATTTTCCAGCCCTGCAGACTTGCCCTGGCTCCTGTCCATGCTCGTTCAAATTCAAGGCTCTCAACAATTCTGGTTATCCTTCCAATAAATTTTCTCTTCTTGAGTCCGTTGGAAGTCAGTTTCTGTTGCCTACAATCAAGGAACACTAACTAATTTTATCCCCTCAAAAGAACAAACGTTGACAATAAAATTTAAAAGAACCCAAGTTCTGGGGTGCCTGGTTGGTTCAGTGGGTTAACCGTCCAACTCTTGGTTTTGGCTAAGGTTATAATCTCAGGGGCATGAGATGGAGCCCCAAGTCGTACTGAGAGAGTCTGCTTGGGATTCTCTCTCTCTCTCTCTCTCTCTCATGCTCTCGCTCTCCTTCTCAAAATAAATAAACTTTAAGTAAGTAAGTAAATAAATATGCCTGAGTTCCAATAGGTAATTCGAAGATTGGTTTGGGTAAGCAATACTAAAAGCATATATAGATCTCTTAAAATACAAATATGCTTTACCTAGATGTCTCTGAATTCTGCAGGAGAAAGGGGCGGGGGTGGAGTGGGAAGTAGGAAAGATTTAACAGTGTGGTTTTCCATAAGCTGCAATAAATACAAAAACACTGTAGTCAAGACCGAGGGACTGTGATTGATTTATTACATTATGGTTCCTTAAAAGTATTCCATTGCCTTTTTAAAAACCATCCAGCCATTTAAAAAACCTTTGTGGATACAGTGTCCAACCATTGTTATAAGGGACTCTTGACAGGTCTTCATTTTTAATGACACTATTATAAACAGGACCCATAATGATTTGGTTTAGAGGATGGTTTGGAGGCCAGTGACTAACAGAGTCCAGGCTTACGTGGTGACCTCGTGCGTAGACGGAGTCAGAACTTCATTTGTACAGAGTAATTGAGGAATTTTGCTTTCTTGAATTGGGTGCTGACAATTCTTTTCTAAAGGGGGACAGAATACCAAACAGGGCTCAAAACTGTGTTTTCCCTTTTAAATATGAAAGACAAGGAAAAACAACTGAAGTGTCAGATTGTCCTTAAACATCCCACAGGAAGAAATTGTACTTATATGCAATTCAAATTGGAAGGGAAAGATTGCGCCTCAGGCCAACTGAAGGGAAAATGCTGGTTTTCTAATTTGTAGCAAGTGGAGATGAGCTCTCAGCTGGGTTGGCCAGGGTCCCCAAGGGACCCAGAAGCAGGAAAAAGATTCGAGGGTGTGATGAGGGCTGCATTTCGGCCAGTGCTGCTCTTTTCTGCCCACCACCCACCGTAGAGAAAGTGTAAGAAATCCAGGCTCCCTCCCCCACAAGGGCATGGAAAAATCCCTATTGTGTTCTAGAAATAAATGTATAATGCAAGCGCTTACACCTCAGTTCAATTCTGCATTTACTGAGCGCTTACTTGGTGCCTCGTACCATGCCAGACATTCAGTGTTGGAATATAGAGGTGAATAAGGCATAATATTTCCTGACGAGTCAAGACCACAGGGAAATAAGAACAAGGCAGATAATAGAAGTGCTAAAAAGGGGAGAGGAGACCTCTGTTGTTTGTACCTGTCCAGCATCTAGTCTGTTCGGGACAATCACCTCAATTTTCTTTAGGTGAATGGCCCTTCCATTCAGAAGAGGCTGGTCCCCCCACTTGATCCCCCTCATCTCTGGCCTCCAGGGAAGGGCACATGAGCTGAATCTGAACAATCAGAGCATCCCACTCCCTGGCCCTAGTGGCCAGCACAGGCATGGACACTTGACCCAAGCCAGGCCAACAAAACTCAACTCTGGAACTTTGGTGGCTGCAGGATTAACAAAAAGGTGCTGAGTTTTCACTGGGGTTGCTGAGCCAATGGATGCAAGCCTAGGGCTGTTGGAAATCACGTTGACCCTACATGAAAAGTGACCACCTGGGAATAAAGACAGAGCGGTGCAGAGTTCAGAGATGGATGGAGACAGGCACCTGATGACCCAGGTGAACATCGGCACCCATCTGTGCCTGAAGCCTTCTCACTCAAGACATTTAAAACATGAACCAGCTGCAAGTGTAGAGGGTCTTGGCTGTTCCTAGTTCAAGTAGCAGCCTGTGGAAAGGAGGAAGTCAGACCTCCAGGAATCAAGCATGGCTATTAGCAGGTGGCATATGAACTGGTTGAAGGGTCATCTATCGAAGGCCATGTGCCTTTCATGTTCTTGATTCTACTCTGGGCCATCTGGCCATGGGGGTTCCCGAGAAGTGCTTTGCCTTGGTTTGTGTTGTGTGGCCCTGTGTGCTGGTCACTTGCCCCAGTTGCTCGTAGATCACTTCCCTGCCTTGCCCTGCCCTCTTCATCTTCCATGACTTGACTCCTGCAAGTTGTGGTCTCCGGGCTTCCTTAACCACAGGCTCCTGGTAAGTGTCTCGTGGGAAGCCCCAAAGGGAGGCTGATGACTCAAAGACAAGAAGCTTAAGTGTTTACACTTTATGTAAAGTATTTATACTCCTCTCTCCTTTGGACTTTGTCTTTGGCAGGAGCGAAGCATCCAGCTTCCACTGGACGTCCCCACTGTGGCTCCTGCCCCTGCTGGGTGGCCCTGGCTCCTGGGCACTAGTAACACCTGATCCTTCCTTTATCCCTCCGTCTCTATAAGCAGAAGCGACTTCCAGCCATTGCTAACTCTGGGTGGCTTCACCATCCCCTAAGTCTTGGGTGTTAAAGACAAGCACCAGACAGACACAGTCAGAAAGACTAAAAGGGGATTTCTTCTCGTGATAGAAGTTGGTGGTGATGTTTGGAAAGGCGGTACCTGTGCGCCACATCAAGTCACCTCTGCCGCCTCGATATCCAGGTGTGCACATGGGAGGTACACATCCTGGCCTTGGGGTGGGGTAGTTTGGGTCAGGACAGGATTGCTTGCAGAGAACAGAAGCCCTGTTAAACTAGCCGAAATAAAAAAGACTTTATCTTCAGAAAGCAGAGCCGATCCCTTCACCCCCTTTCTCTCGAGAAGAGTGACTCTGCTCTGCCTGTGACAGCATCTCAACCGCTCTCAATTCCCATCCGTCACATCCAAATGGCCTGCTAGGTCCAATTATACTTATAAGAGACGCAGTAACTCAGTCCTGAACTTGGGGAAAGAAAATCCTACTGGCCCAGCTTGGTGAGGAATCCAGGTGTGACTCAGCTAGCCCAATAGCTTCCGGAGGGGTGTGACCCCTACGGGTAGGCACCCTGAAAACACTGAGCCTTGGAGGGATGCTCGAGTGGCTTGGAAGCCACTGTGGAAATTAGGAAATCACGCCTTTCCAGGGTACTCTCGGGAGCCACTAGCAATCTGGAGAGAACCTGAGGCACCGCGGTCGCTGTGGGTCTTAACGATAGGATGACTAAAGCTGCAGGTCCCAGCCCGAGGTCCCTTGGGTCCCCTAATCAGTTGTTGATGGAGTTAGGGTTTCGCATATGGTTGCTCACTTCTGAGTAGGTAAACATACCAATAGGAATACCAACTTCTGAAAACTTATTTTTAAGCACATTTTTTGTTTGCTTATTTCCCTCTACATTGGGTTGTTCTTATATTCTCGCTGTCGTAAATTCCCAGGAGCTAGTGGTAATAATGACTGACTTCTACTGTGTCCTGTTTTGACTTGTCAGGCTGTTCCGCTCTAGGCTCAGCCTGGGATGCTTGGGGGGAAGTAATTAGAGTGATTTTAGCTAACCTTCCCGCTCTCTGTTGTTAATGATAGCTAAGATGTTTCTACCGTTAAAATGACAGCCCCTTTCTCCTGACTTCCCTAAATTCCTGTGTATGTTCACCTAAAAGTTACTCCACTTTGTCCTTTTCAAAGGACACCGTATCATGTTATCTTGATCTCTCCCCAGTGATTAATTGGGAAGCTGATCCCCAGCCTACAACCCTGACACCCACCATTCAGGAACCTGGATCAGAGAGCACTCACCCAGGTTCCATTTTACAAACCAACCCCGATCACTGGTGGGGGCCACACAGAGAGTTGTGCTGAAAAAGATACGGAGGTCACAGCCAGGTTGAGGAAGAGCACTAGCATCAACTGGTGATGTCTGCCACCCGCAGAGAAAGAGAGCGTGACATCACTCGTGACTGTTTGCCATCTCAGACCAAAGCACATCAGCATAGGTCCAGACACCAGTCTTTGGAGCATGTAGACAACGTGTAATTTAAAAGATCCCATTAGGTCTTCACAACACCTCAATGAAGTAGGGAGGACTGAAATTATTATGATCGTCCTTTGAGAGTTGGGGGAGACAGGGACACTGAGGGGCCCCTCAAACAAAAGTCATGAAAGTAGAATTCCTGTGCACTTGACCTCTCCTGGGAAAGAAGACCACAGAGGTACGGGACCAAGCCCAACGTTTAACATCCCATAATATCTTCTTCTTTTCTGTACTATGGTGCTCTCGTGAAATAATTGAGTTAGGCAACAATAATTATGGACGGCATGCTCTCTGCCCTGCCTCCTCTTCCACACTGGGTCTCTGCGGCATCCCGCCTCACGCTCCTGCTAAAATGTAGCTGGGAAATAATCTCTAGGCCACTTATATCCTCATGTAAGTTGGAGGCATGGCCCACACCCTCATTCCTTTTCACTCCACAGTAACTGTGTTCTTGGAACACAGTTCTTGGAACTGTGTATGTAGTGGTGTTTAATAAGTGCCTACTGAAAGTCAGCACGATCACCTCTGGGGCTATTCAAAGCCAAATGGTAAAATAGGGAGGCCCCATATTCATCTCCAGAATCTTCTTAACCGGTGGAGAGAGCATGGAATAAACTCCTTCCCATTTACCTTAGTATTTATTTGTTGATTGCTTTCTGAGCCTTCCCTCCCAAGGGTGTTGATGATGTGAGATCATCACAAGGAGAGATAGGCTTACATGGGTGTTCTCGCCCCATTTTAAATCACACAAATCTGATGAAACCTGTGGATTCTCTCCTTTCAAGATTTGTTTCCGCTGTGGATGAATTAGAATTAACATACCAAACAAAGGTTATTTATTTGACTCAGATATCCAGATTTAGAAGGGGCATGAGTGAAACTGGCCCAAGAGGTAATCAAATCAGTGAGTGCTGTTAGCATGATGTTGGGCTCCCTTCCTCTGGTTGTCACCTTCGCTTCTGACTGAGGGCTTTATTCCCTCCTATTGCTGATGGCCTTTTGCCATTTGATGGAGACGGTGGCTGAATCCTCTTACCATCACCCAGAGAGGAAGTGAGCTCTTTCTCTCCAGATCAGTTGGGAAAACTCCGGGGAAGGACTCTGATCGGCCCAGCTGGAGTGAGATGCCCACCTCTTAAGTGTGACCAGGATGGTGGTGACGGACTTAACTATGCCCCACCTTTTGGTGGGCTCTGTCATCAAAGGGGGAAATGACCTCTCCAAGCTTGGTTGGAAGCCAGGTAGTCACTCCCAAATCTATCTGAAATAGATCCTTTCCTCCAAAACTGCCCATGTACATATATATGCAATTTTTCGCATAAAATTTCAGGGAGTTGATAGCCCCTTCAAGTGCATTCAGGGACCCCAAGTTAACCCTGTTTACACACACACACACACACACACACACACAATTTGAATTGCTAATGGGATATTCCAAATGGCTGACAATCTGCTAAGGCAGAAGCTCCCCCAAGTAGTTCCTCAAGTCCCATCTGGCTCCATTCCCCTAATCTGCCCCCTTTTCATCCTGCCCTGGATTTTCATGCCACTTCCTCTCTTCCTTGTCTCCTTCCTGTCACTCTCTGCTCCAATCCCTGCGAGGACAATGGGAAGCCATTTCTGCACAGGGACACCCGGAAAGAACCACGTGGTATCCATCAAAACTTTGAGCATCACCAGGGAGTTAAAACAATGGCACTGAATTGCAAATTACAGAGGTAGGTAGAGCGTTGTTCTCAGCAAAGAGGGTTGTGGGTTCTTTAAAAAAAAAAAAAATGGAGAGGAATGTTCCTCAACATTTCATAAATAGTCATTTGAAAACTGCCCTAGAGCAAATTGGAAGTCAGTACAACGCCCAGACGTTCACTTGTTAGACTCGGAAGAATGTGCACACACACTGGATTCTTTACACATACATATTTACACACACTCTACATAAAGAATGACCTTCTCCCGCTCCGCCCTTCCACTGCCTGCAATGGTAACATTTACTGGAGATTTTATTACAAAAGCCACAAAATGAAATTCTAATCAATAATAGTTTGCAGGATGGTGAGGGGGGAAAAAGGAACTGAATACATTCATAGGTAAAAGATGTTATTATCTCAGCTCAGTAACTATGAAAGAGAAATAGATGAAAAAATCTGGGTTTTATATTAAAAACCGGCACAGCTGTAGAGTTACATAATAAAGTATTGCCTGTATCCATGGAAATGGAGAGTAATTGATGCAACACAAGTTATTTTTATAAACCCAAACAAAAAAATTCAATCAGAAATGTCTTTCCCCGTTTTGGGGGCATTGTATATTTTGTATCTGTACATAATGCACACATTTAGAGTGTGAATGCACTCATTATTGATCAGCCGTGTTGAATAGGACATGCTGCTTTCCCTGAATATTCAAGATTAGAATCCTGCGGCCCAGCTCTCACTCCTTCTTGAAAGACTTCCTCTGAATAAATTGTGCAGAGCTTTAAAATGCAGGCAGTTCCAACTCAGAATAAAGGAGCTCCTCTCCTGGTTTTAGAGGTGTCGATGGGGCCAAATTTTGAAGATGGTAACGCTGCATGATGCCTATACTTGACTTCCCCCACAATACCTGCTACCCACCCCCTCTCTGGCACCCCAACACATACACGGGCTGAGCACGAAGTAGGACTCCAAAAAAGCCAGGACACAGAGCCCAGGGCAATTTTCCCCTTTTTGCTTGCTAAAGCACCTGTTAAAATACAGATTCCAGGGATCCACCCCCAACCCCTTGTACTGGATTCTCTGGAGCAGAAACCTAGAAATCTACAGAATCTATGTACTTCCCCAAGGTAATTCGTGTCATTAGACAAATTAGATCCACTCACCACAGCTGGGGCTTGAGCTTGTTGGGTAGGACAGGGTGATGTGACACTGACAGTGGGGGCAGAGGGAGGAATCCTACAAAACGCTTTCCATCATATGTCTTAAATCTGTCCATTTCTTTTCGTCTCCACAGTCCCCCCTTCTTCTATGCCACCATCATCTCTCACCAGGGCTATTCCATTAGACTGGCTCTCTGCCACCATTTTGTAAAATTTTAAAAACAGTTTTATGTATATGTGATTCACATACCATGAAAGTCACCGTTGGAAGTTATAAATCAGTAGTTCTTAGCATATTCATGGAGTTGAATATCTATCTATTCCAGAACATTTTCATCACCCCAAAAAGAAACCCCATACCCATCGGCAGTCACTCCCCATTCCAACCTCCCTCTGACCCCTGGCAACTACTAATCCACTTTTTGTCTGTATGGATTTGTCTATCCGGGACATTTCATACAAATGGAATCATACAATGTATGGTCTTTTGTGTCTGGTTTCTTTCACTTGCATAATGCTTGCAAGGGTCATTCAGCTGTAGAATGTATCAGTACTTCATTCTTGTTTTATAGCAAATAATATTTCATTTTGTGAATACCACATTTTGTTTATCCATTCATCAGGTGACAAACATTTGGGTTGTTTCTACTCTGGGGCCACTTTGAATAAGGCTGCTATGAATACTTACGTTCAAGGTTTTGTGTGGACATGCATTTTCATTATTTTTGGCTTAGATACCTAAGAATAGGATTATGATTAACTCTATTTTTAACTTTTTGGAAGAACTGCCAAACTCTTTTGCATTGCAGCAGTACCATTGTACAACTCCTCCAGCAATGTATGAAGGTTCTGATTTCTCTATATCCTTAACCAATACTTGTTATTGTCTGACTCTTAAATTTTAGACACCCTAGTGTGTGTGATATGATATCTTATGGTATTGATTTACCATAATTTTCCCTAATGACTCATGATGTTGAGCATCTTTTTATGGGCTCAGTGGCCATTTCTATGCTTTCTTTGGGGAAAATGTATATTCAAAACCTTTGGCCATTTTTTGAAGTTGGACAAAGACTATTCTTTGTTTGAAGAACTATTTGCTAAAGGCTATTCTTTCCCCTATTGAGTGATTTTGGCACCCTCATCAAAAATCAATTGGCCAAATATAAGGATTTATTTTTGGACTCTCAATTTTATTCCACTGATCTGTGTTAATCTTTTTTCCTAGTGCTATCTTGATTACTGTATCTTTGTAGTAAGTTTTGAAGTCTGCAAGTGTGAATCCTCTTACTTTCTTCTGATTCAAAATTGTTTTGGCTACCCTGTTTTGCCTTTCTACATAAATTTTAGGATCAGCATGTCAATTTCTGCAACAAAAAAAAGGCAGCTACAATATTGATAGGGATTACATTTATCTGTAGATCTCTTTGGAGAGTATTGCCATCTTAATCATATTAAGTCTTAGAATCCATGAACATAGTATATCTTTCCATTTATTTAAATCTCTCAATACTGTTTTATATTTTCAATGTAAAACTCTTATATTTCTTTTGTTTAATTTATTAAGTATTTCATTATTTTGGGTGCTATTGCAAATTGAGTTGTTTTATTTATTTCATTTTTACATCCTTCATTGCTAGTGTAAAGAAATACAACTGATTTGTATATCTTGATCCTGTATCCTGAAAATTTCCTGAACTTGCTTATTATTTCTAATGATTTTTGTGTGGATTCTTTAAGATTTTTATATACAAGATAATTTCATCTGCAAATAAAGATAACTTCACTCCTTTCTTTCCAATATGGATGCTTTTTATTTATTTATTTTTCTTACCTAACTGGCTGGAGCCAGTACCATGTTGAATGGAAGTGGTAAAACAGACATATTTGTCTTATTTATGATCTTAGGTCAAAAGCTTTCAGTCTTACATGAAACATGATGTTTGATGTGGGCTTTAAGTAGATGTCCTTATCAGATTGAGGAAATCCCCTTCTATTTCTAGTTGGCTGAGTGTTTTTTTAATGAAAGAGCTGCCACCATATTTGCCCAAACTGTGCCCATTCTTCAGAGAGCATTCAAAAGAATCAACTATAAGCCTTGCCATGTTACCCCTCTGTTGAAAAATGCTGAGGAAGTCCCAAGATTCATTAGGATAAAGTCTAAATTCCTAAATGACACTGCATGATTCAAAGCCTCTATTGTCTTATCCTCTCTCTCTCTCTCTCTCTCTCCCTCCTTCCTTATGCTCTGGTCACCTTTACCTTCTCATTTCACTGCCTTTGTGCCTGCTTTTCTCTCTTCCTAAGACTTCCACCCACTGGCCTTTTTGCTTGGTAAATTCCTACTCATCTGTCCATTGCAGTTAGTTATCTGTGCAGGCTTCTCAGGCCCTCAGACTCAGCCAGATATAACATCTACATGTTCTCAGGACTCCTTTCCCTTTATAGCTCTTACCACACTAGGTATTCAGGCAATTACTTGATTGGTGTCGATCTTCTCACAGAACATATTTTGTATGAGGGCCAGGAGTGTCTTTGCCCTATTAACTGCTTTATCCCCAGTTGCTCTAGTAGCACCTGGCAAAAGGAAAGAATGCTTTCAGGAAATATTTAATATACGAGCTCCACCAAATCAACCAATCTACATGGAAGTAAAATGGGAGTGGTAGCCTCCAGACACAACTCTTAGCTATGAAGGTCCTTAATACTTCATTTTTGTGTGTTTTTCCTCCATGCCCAGTCTAGAATGCTTCAGATGAAAATACCTATTTTATATGCTAAAGTGGCAGGGAAAAAGTCTCTCTTTGGAGATAATTTTTAAGCTGAGTCTATGCTATAAATCCCTTCCCATTCTCCATGAAGCCTCCCTGATTACTGCCAGTCACAGATAATCTCTTCCTTCTTCTCATAATATCTACCGTTCTTTATCTATATCCCTTTTAAGAACATTCATGGTTTTCATTGTGTTATCATTACACATACATTAGTCCTCTTTCCCCTATACCATTTGAAGCTAAAAAACCATAAATGGCTTTAATCTTGGTATCCTCCCATCTCCTAACTTAGTCCTTAGCAAAGTACTACGTGTACAAAAGAATCACAGTCACCATGAAGTACATCATTTAAAGACCGAAGAAAAAAATACGTTTTTCTTTAATCCAGCTTTATTCTCTGGCATATGTTTTTGTGTTCCTTTAACATTAAAAATGTTATTGCATTTTAATTCTTAACAAAAATCAAAGTTTTGGTGAACCTATGAACCCAAACTATCCAAGCTCGGCCATGGTAAATCTTATTCTCTACTCAGATGGGTCTATATGCCATCCTAATCTGCCAACATCGCAGTAAACATTTCCCTCTTGCTGGCTCAAGTTATTTGCACCCACCCAGAATGCTTGATTCTCTATCCATCTTTTGAGGATCATTGAAAATCCCATCTCATCCTTGAAGACATTCGTGATTACCTTTCCACTTACTTAACATGTGTTTCCTCTGACTTCATCATGAGCCCCCCTTTCCCTGCATGTTTAATGACTCTTCAAGCCATCTACAAGCCCCTTGAGATCACAGGCTCTGCCAAAGT
Organism: Crocuta crocuta; assembly: GCF_008692635.1. Taxonomy (NCBI): domain Eukaryota; kingdom Metazoa; phylum Chordata; class Mammalia; order Carnivora; family Hyaenidae; genus Crocuta; species Crocuta crocuta. The sequence goes on along the minus strand of NW_027551573.1, from coordinate 6,010,057 downwards.
CTCTTTCCATGGTCTCAGCACACTCATGGCCACTGTCATCAGAAGTGGAAATACAGCAGTCTCCACGCTAACAGTTCGATTCCAGAATTATCCCATTGTCCAGACTTCACTCCAAGAACATCTAGGTCTAGCTTCCTGCCATCCCTGCCAGACGTCCTCATGCATTGGCTTTCCTTGATAAGGCTTCCTTTACTTTATACCTTGTCTCATGTTTTTGCTCTAGCTCCATCTAAGTTGGTGACTCTGAGTCTGACCTATCGCTTCCTATGGCTATTGGCCCCACACATCACAGTAACAAGACAGAAAGCCCATGCCCAGATTCTCTCATATATTATCCTCTCCTCTGGTCAGAAGAGGAATATCAGACAGTGTGAATTAGCTCTTAGTCATATCGAGTGCCCTCTGTCTCTGGCAAAATGCCTGGTGCACTGTAGGGTCCCAAAATGTATATCAGAGTATTAATTCTAATGTGTTAAGTGTCAAGAGTATTAATTTCAAGACAGAAGGCAGTGTGAAAGAGTATAATATAAACTTGGAAATGCAGACACAGCCTATATGATGAAGGTCTATTTATGCTTGGAAAATTAAGGTGATGTTCTACCCTGGTCTCTTCACACATACTGCAAAATAACTTTAGTAATGGGACTTGGAGTCCAGAGTGAGTTCCAGGCAGAAGGAAAAACTTCCAGCTCAACTGATCATAAAGCATTAGGGTAGTATTTGTTTTTTGTTATTTCCCCCAAAATAGAGGTTCCCAAATTCTAGACGAGCAAACATTTCCTGGGTCCTGGATTATATGCAAAAAAACCAGGACTCAGACCAACAACAACAGCAACAATCAGCCCTAATTTGTTGTGTTTGTCAATTTCCACGACATAAATATTTCCACCATGGCCAATTTCAAGCTACCAGGGATGTTACAATTGGCTTGCAAATTTCCTGCAGCTTACATAAACTGTCCAAGTTAGCTCCAGCACCCCATGTTGCAAGTCATTATACCTGGTGCTGAGAGATATGAAGCCCCTCTCCTGACCTCAGCGAACCTATAACCTAGTGGAGATATAGACATACTCGCTTTGATCAATTGCTTTGGTGTTTTCCAAAGACAATCTGTAACAGCCATGATATTTATTGTTATTGGAGCCCACCACGGTAAATACAATGAGTTTCCCAACCGTTTAACGATCAAGGATTGATAAGCTGCCAATTTGTAATAATGTAGCTAGAATATCATCTAGGCTAAATGTTCTACCTGATGACATTTTCAAGAGCCACAGTTCTTGGGTAATTTATTTTTTAACATTAAGGTATTTGTGGCTAGACTCAACTAGTCTTTCAAGATATTTAAACATCAGTAGGGGGAAAAAAAAGTCCCCACTCCAACAGAAATTCTTTTGATGGAACAAGATAAAATTCCTCCACTTACTCTCAGACTTTGTATTATTTATGAAAAAATCACAAGTCACTGGGGGAGGGAGTAGCAAATAGAGATGAAAGCACACTGCAGGAACACACACTGATGTTATGTACAGCACGTAGTGAGAACCCTTCCCTGCTCCTTAGCGGGACCTATGAAATGATCTCTGTGGTAATACAGTTCACTCCAAAGTGAAACTAGGAAAGAACCGCAGAGATTTCTGTCCCTGGCAATGGGTGAAGTCTTCCAGGTTTGGATTTGTTTTGCAAACAGATTGCAGGAGAAAAGCAAGGCTTAAAGTAAGAATGAGAACAGCCTTCCCTTAATAGTTTTCATTTAAGAAGGATCCATTCTCTGATGGCGACCTGTATGAATTCAAGGATCTAAACCAGTAAAGCGAAAGCATGTCATGCTCCGTGCAGTTCATTTTGAATGTGGTCGCTACATTTTTCTTCTTTCGAGTTGGGCTCAGCTTTCTTGGTGTGGCCACCGTATTCCCTCTGTTTCTATCTCCTCCTCGGCATCTTTCCCACTGGGATTGGATTCTCTGGGGAGCCTAGAAGCCTGGGACCAGAAAAGGCCATACATTTGTTCTTGCGCAGCCTTCTTACAGATGATGATTAGCAGATGTCTATCCACTTTTGTTCCCTCACATTCCCGCAACTTCTGACTGCCTCTAAGAAATTTCCCATCACTCTTTAGTATCCGCCTGGGAAAGTAGACAAGTCCATGGGACTTTGTGACCAGGTAAATGTGTCTGGATTCAAGTCCTTTCTCCTGCCTTTTCTCTAGCTACTGCATCCCACTAGTTAAGTAAACTAGGGCACTATCCTCAGCCTTCTGAAGGAGTTCTCCCATCTCTAAAATGGGTACAGCGTTATACATAACAAATGCTGTTTTTAATTATCCATGTTAGAGGAAGAATGGGCACATAGTAATGTGGTAGGAACCCCTCCCTAAGGAGAAAGAAAAAAAATGAAGAAGAGAGGAGAGAAGACGCCAAGGTCACCTAGGTATGAGTCCAGCTGCCTACATCCCCCATGTTCTTGTAAACTGAAACAACTTAATCAGACTACATGTTTATGTGTATTACCATATATGGGAGACAAAGAAATAGAAAATGCATAAAAAACCCTATGCCATATGATGTGGGCCGCTCAGTTCTTTTGGGTACGAACCCAACTGAGCGGTGCCGGCAAAATAAAGTTGCTTCCTGGAAAGAAAAGTCTCGGTGTCATGACTCTCTGAGCGAGAATCCTGCAACAGTAATAGCTTAATATACATATTTTGTATATTGAGAGATGATGCATAAATCAATGGGGGCCAACTGCAAGTTCTTGAAAGTCCTCGTTAACCATTGTTTGGCTGGAGTTGACTACGAACACACTCAGTAAATGATTCGTGAATGGATTATTCAATGAACCAAACAATCCAGTGAGATAGTGCAACTTGCAGCCTAAAAATACAATGGGGGTAGTCTGAGTAAACTTTTGCTATGAGAACCAATGGAACAAATGTCCCAAAACTAGATGAATTTTCCCTAAATCACCGACTCCCAACCAGGGCGACTTTGTCTCCCAGGGGCCATCTGGCGACGTCTGGAGACATTTTTGGTTGTCACCCTGGGGGACGACTACTGGCATCTAGTTTAGGGAAGTTGCTAAATACACTATGGTATGCCCAAGACGGTCCTCACAACTGAGATTTATTCTCCCTCCAAGGTCGACAGAGCTGCAGTTGAGAAAGCCTACTCTAACAAATGATCAGCTAGGGGGAGATTTTTTTCCCATAGCAACATATTAAAGTGAGGGTCAAGATGATGGAGACGTTCTATATGATGCTTGATTCATTCACAGAATCATAGAAAGTCGGGATGGAAAGGAACACAAGAGATCATCAAGCACAAATTCCTGACTTTACAGTGGGGACCCTACAAGTTCAGAAAGGGAAACGAATGCTTGGGGCTACACAGTTGGTAAGTGGCCAAGACGGGAAGCCAGGCCCCCAATGTCCAGGCTTTTCCCTGTTCCCTTTGCAATATGTCAGCAATTGAACTGACCTAACCTCCACCTGTGGCTCAACTCCAGCCCAGACCCCACAGCCTATCTTACCCCTGATTAGAGCACTGTGTCCGCCCCCCCCCATGTCTATCATTCATATCCTGCATAGATGACTTCTGCAAGATCCATGAACCACTAATACTATTATTTATATAACCATTTTATTTTAGTGGACATTGACTTTTCTCTTAAATAAAATTTTGGTAAGGAAATCTTTTAGCAGTAGCATAAGTAAAGGCTGGTCTGATTTGCCATAATGAAAGGGACCTAAAAATTGGCACAATTCAGCGAAAACGTTGTTCAGCGTTCTCTTGATACTGTTGCATCTTTAAGTCTCTGAGCCTGAGCCTCTTTGTTAAAAAGGGAGATTCGCAAGTGTAGGAGGTGTTAAGGACATATTGGCACCAAACTGAGGCTTTCTCCTTAATGTAATAAGAGGTATTAAAAAAGAATTGAAAAGGGAACGCATTTCTCGCTGTGCGCTTCAACATTATTTATTACCGTGCCCATGCGCCACTTAAAATCATCGTGTATTCCCTCAGTGGTATATTTATTTTTGGAAATCCTGGATTAGAGGAATAAAAGCGACCCCAGTCACTTCCGCCCTCTTTGATACGAGTTCCCTCTTTAACTGAAGGAATGCAGGCATCGGAGTTCTGTGTTCCGCTGCCAAACGCAATTAAGTAGGGAAATGAAAGAGAAACCAACTGAGGAATAGTTCACTGCTTTGCAAGCTTGGACAGGCTACATTTAGGCGGTGGAAGGGTATAATGGAACGTGAAGATGATCCCCAGGGACCCACACCTTTGTGTAATCCCCTCCCCTTTGGGTGTGGGTGGAATCTGTGAATATGGTTACATCACACCTGTGATTGTTACATTGTGTTACGAAAGAGAGTTTACCCTGGGTGGGCCTGGCCTAATCATGTGCGTGCATTAAAACCAGTTTCCTTCAGCTGGTTGCAGGCAGGGAAGTCAGTGAGATGTACCCCAGCTGGCTTGGAAGAAAGCAAACATCCATGCTGCGAAGTGCTTGTGGGAGCCACCTGGCAAGGAGCTGGGCCGAGAGCAGTTCCCAGCAGACAGCTAGCAGGAAAACGGGAGTTTAGTTCTACATCTGCAAGGGAATGAACTCAGCCAACAACCAATTCGCATACAAGAGGCTTGTAGACCTAGAAACTGTGAGATAATCACTTTGTGTTGTTTTGAGCTCCTGAGTGTGTGGGACTTTGTTACACGGCAAGAGAACGCTACTCTAAAGGGATACAGAGATGAATATGTTAGATTCGCTGCCATCAGGGAACTCCTGTTCTAGTCCCGGAGATACGATACATGTAGAGGCCACTTCAACAGTACTCAGGGTATATAAACTTATGTCCGAGAAGGACACAAGCAACATGAAGAAAGAAATGCGGCTGAGAAAGATCAGAGAGGGCTTCACGGAGGACGTGACATTTGCAATGGCCTTAAAGTCTAGAGAGATTGTGAGAGGTGGGCCCAGTTCAAGCGCCTACTGGATTGATCAGATTCTTGCTCGGTCTTGCACACAGAGCCATGGAGAGTACCGGCCCTGGTCTCAGTCCTGGCTCCGCCGTTTGCCTGCTGCATGCCCTTGAACAAGAGAACAAAGCTCTCTGCTGCTCAGTGTCCTCACTGGGGAAGGAGGGGTACCGATTTAGTGTCTACCTACCGTTGACAGAGTCCCGTAGCCTCAACACGGCAGAGCCTTCTTTCCTTCTGGGTGCTCCCTCCACAGCTGGACCCACCTACGGAGACTTGAAGCTTCTGAGACTGAACACCTTCCCGGAGGCTGCCTCTAACAATGTAGGGCCCAGGGCAGGGCTGCAAATAGAAGCCCACGTACCATATGTCTGGATATTTACAAGTGATAAATCAAGCTAAAGGCTGCTCAACCAAATAAAGTCTATGCTTCTACTTCGGCACATACACTTTTCCTAATGGCAAATCAGTAAAAAAAACCCAAAACGTTTGGAAAAAGATCGGCCCCTGCTGCCTTGTCTCCATCCGGGGTACCCCCGAAGGGCCGCCCCAGCTCCGGAGTTGTGACCATGCGGAGGACCCGCTTCTCCCTCTGCCTGGTCCCGCCTTCTGGCAGGAATGTGTCCTGGGAACGTTCCCTGAGGAGCCTTCTGTATGAATGTCCATTTCCAGGGGACCCGATCCAAGACTCTTGCACACCTGAGCATTCGGGGACATAGGACCTTTCACCGTGGGAAGAATTCTAATCTGTACCTTTCGCTCCTGGACGCCTCTCCCTAGCGCGCGTTGGTCCACCCTTGATGGTTCAATGCCAGGAGCCATGGTTATGGAGGGAAACGTTGTTGCCGTTACGTCTTTATTAAAGCAAAGCAGCGCGTCATCCTTTGGCAGCCTGCCCCGAGCACCTCCCCTTGGGAGGACCAGCTCCGTGTGCCGATCACATTCGGCATTAAAAAAAAAATGAAAAAATTTAATTATGTGCAAAGAGAGAGTCCATGTGTCACTCGTTGGCCAGGTTGTCTGGGACTTTATTATCATACTATCGCTGTAGCCTATTATTCCTGGACAGATTGGACAAGTTTCAAGGTTAATAAAAATGTTCTGGCAAATTGTTATTTTTGAAAGTGATTGAAGGAAATGTCCCACTCGGAGCATACGTTTGACCTTTCTGGGAGAGGCAAAGGAAGAAAATGCTCATGGAAGCCTCGTGGAGCTTGATTCTTTTGACAGGGCTAAATTGTTTGGTGCGTATCGAGTTGCTCTGAGCACCATAGAGACTGGCATTTTCTTCCCAAGTCTCTTCCCTCCACTTGGGGGCATCACTTCAGGTAATAATGATAATCATCAGAAAGTGATGAGTTGTGTTTTTCTCCGTCAGACCCAGCGCCATGCGCTCCATGGGTTTTATCCTATGCGGTGTTCGCAATGCGGGCATAAGGTGACTCTTTGCACCTCTTTTGTGCCAAAGAGGGAAATGAAGTAACTTGTCCAAAGTCACAGTGTAAGTGGTGGAACCGGGGTAAAAACCTAGGTCTGTCCGTCTCCAAAGAGCACACCCACTGCTTGTCTGCAGCCACAGCTAAAGGATGCCTCCGGTGACAGCCACACCTAGACTACGCGCTGCTATGTCCTGGCCAGCACCCAGCTGCCCCTGGTGCTCCGTCTTTGTGCCTGAGGGCTGGCTTTCCCATTTTATTGAGATATCACAAATAAAAATGGTATGTGCTTAAGGTATACAATGTGATCATTCAATATACAAGTATGTTGTGAAATGATTACCACAATCAAGGTTAATTGACACATCCACCACCTCACAAAGTAACCTTGGTGTGTGCACGCGTGCTGAGAACACTTAGAAAGTTTCCCTTAGAAACTTTCAAGTAGGCAATACAGTATTCTTTTTTTTTTTAATGTTTATGTATTTTTGATAGAGAAAGAGCATGAGCAAAGGAGAGGCAGAGAGAGGGGGAAGGATTTGAAGCTGACCACACTGAGCCCACTGGGGGCCTTGAATTCACGAACCATGAAATCATGACCTGAGCCGAAGTCCGATGCTCAACTGACTGAGCCACCCAGGTGCCCCTCAATACAGTATTCTTAACACTCGCTATCAGGCTGTACCTTAGACCCTCAGAACTTATTTATCTTAGGACTAAAATTTCTACCCTTTTGTCCAACATCTCCCCAACTGCCTCTCCTTCTGGGAACTGCCACTACTTTCTGCTTCTATGACTTCGACATCTTTAGATTCTACATATAAGTGAGATCCTACAGTGTTTGTCTCTCTGTGTCTTGAGTACATCACTTGGCTTACTGTCCTTCTGGTCTGTCCAGATCCACAGAAGGCTGCACTCCCTATGCAGGGCAGGCCAGAAGTGCTAGGGATTTAGAATCCCAGAAGAAGCCATCAACTGACAATTCTTGAGCGTTGGTGTATAAATGTCCCGGCTCCCTCATCCTTTGTGGGGGAAGGGCAGTTAATTCCAAGGCTATGTGTTCCTCCTGGGGCTAAGTTGATCTAATAATGCAACTTTTTTTTTTAATGTTTATTTATTTTTGAGAGAGAGAGAGATCGAGAGTGGGGGAGGGGGGAGGGGCGGAGCCTGGTGCGGGGCTGGAACTCAGGAACCATGAGATCATGACCTGAGCGGAGGCCAAGAGTCTGACGCTTAACTGACGGAGTCACCCAGGTGCCCCTAATAATGTGCCTTCTAATTGGCCGTGTTCTTTTCCTGTATCACTTCTCTACTACCCCACTGGTGTCCTTGGCACTTTCCAAATAAACTATTTGCACTTGTATCTTTGGCTCTTTTGGAGTCACTTTGGAGTAATCTGAACTGACACCAGGACCCTCTAAAGATACCCCTGGGATTGGGACTTCTCTATCCTGTAAATACTGAGGGCAGACGGCTATTGGGTGGACCCATGCTGTCCCCCTGGTGATAACATCGACTTTTGAGAGTCCTACCCCCAGTTATTTTGCCCCTGCCACTAGGGACCCAAGGTTAACACTCCACCACCCTCATGCTGGCAAGAAAATGCCAACCCACATAAAATATCCCCCGAGGAGATTTATTACCAGAAGTGATGGACGTAAGACTTCCAGAGATGCTATAGGACACAGTTGGACAACTCAAGGTAGCGTGCGGGTGCTCCATGGTGCTCACGGCCACAGGCTCTGTCCTTTGTGCTCCTCAGGTGGCCATCCCGACCGCTCTGCTTATAGGCAGCGTGACCTTCAGCAAACATCTTATTAATCTTTCCAGGACTTAATACCCTCAGTAGTAAAAGCATAATAGTACTGTCTACCTCATGCAGTTGTTGTGAATACAATTTTAATTCACGTGAAGAGTTTCGACAGTGCCTAGAACATAGTAAGTGCTAGGTAAGTATTGCCTAGTATTAGCACACGGACAGAGAGATGTGAGATTAGCACCCACAAGCATGACTTTTATTTTTCAAAGTTTTCCCCTAACTCCCCTCTTATAGGATTCACATGTCCACTTACAAAACCGCGGTGCAAATCAGCAATTTCAAGTCATCAAGATGCCCAAGTTGGCTGATGGGTCCGTGTCCCTGCCTGCCTCTCGCCTATGCACACATGTCCAAACAGTACATTATCGTGGTATTTCAGACCTGCTGCAAAAATTAGTGAAGGGAGTCACCTTTCTAAACAACTTTTATTTTTCAGGTGAAGACCCTATACTGTCTCACATGCCAGGCCCACCACGGCTGGGATTCCCCTGGACTGCACCTGCTTTCTGCCTATGGGATGCAAGGCACCCTATATATGGAGCTCTGTCCGGCTCGATTTCTGTGCAGTTGCTTTCACCATTTCTCATTTGAAGGCCTGTCTTCCTGGAAATTCGATGCCAGGGTCCCTTAGAGTTTCCTTTCCAGCAGAAGCTCATTTATCCTACTCGACCCACCTCTTCCATGATTATTTAGCTCCTCGTTATCCTCTTCCTTCCTGACTCACCATCCAGACACATTCGGCAATTCATTATATTTTGTCTCGTGAAAAGGAAAACATTTTTGGTTTGTAGTCAGAAGGCCTGGGCACAAATCTCTTGTTCCTTGGCCAAGATACATAACCGTTCTGTGTCTTAGTTTCCGTATCTATTGCCATCGTTTCTTTGTCATTCTGTCAACAGACACTTGTGACCGGCTTTCATGTGCCAACCATTGTGGCAGGCCCTGGAGACGTGACGTGAATGAGACCACGTGGTCCCCACCTTCATAGAGCCTAGAGTGAAGCAGGGGAGACAGACACTAAGCAAATAATAACACCACTAAGTAGCTAATTAATCGGGGCGCCTGGGTGGCTCAGCCGGTTAAGTGTCCGACTTTAACTCAGGTCATGATCTTGTGGTCCGTGAGTTTGAGCCCTGTGTTGGGCTCTCTGCTCTTGGCACAGAGCCTGCTTCAGATCCTCTCTTGCTCTCTCTCTCTCTCTCTCAAAAAATAAAATAAACATTAAAAAATAACTAATTAATCAGCTATAATTGTGGTAAGTACCAGAGTAGATGCTGTGGATAGCATACCCACACCCCCTTCCTACCTGGAGATCACCTGCAACTTTGATAGCTAGGCGACAGCTTCCTGCTCTGTACTGATGTCTTTATGTCAGAAAGCTTTCTCTGGGGCAGATGACAACCCCCAAGGGCAACTTGGGGCCAATGAGGAAAGGGAGTCGGTGAATACGAGCACAGCTTCCTTGCCCATTGATGAGACAATTCTGAAGTGTGTTTTAGAGCAGGGTCGGCAAACTTTTTCTCAAACAGCCAGATAGAAAATATTTCAGGTCTTGTGGGGGCCATGTGGTCTCTATTACAACCACTCTACTGCAGATAGCACGTAACAAAGGAGCGTGGCCATAAATAGGCGGGTGGCCCCAGGGACCACAGTTTCCCAAACCCCATTCTGGACCCTCAGAGGGCCCTCAGGGGAACTGGACCCAGGTACCCACAGCTGTAACTTACCCAGTAACATACTATCTGTCTTGCCTCTTCGCATTGCCTCCCTTCCCTGCCTCCTCACACCCCACCCCCACCACGTGTGCGAAAGTCGCCTCCCAGATCTTGGTCTTGGTTCCCCTTTAGGAAGAAACCAGATTGAGACCAAGGGCTATGAAGGACAAGTGTTAAGAATTATGAGACTACCTAACAGAAACCTCATCCAGGCTGATGGGGTCAGAGAGGATACACCAGGCAAAGGGAACAGCATGTGCGAAGCCCTGAGCAGAGAAGAATCACGGCTGCTTTAAAGAGCTCAAAAAACACTAGTTATTGGAGCACGGGAGGGGGTTGGAATAACGGAACCGAGCAGAGAGAGGAGTGGCCATGGAGAGGTGGGGCTGGATCCTGTAAGACCATGCAGACCATGCTAAAGCCTCAGGCCTAGATCTCGAGGTAGTAGGGAGCCGTGGAAGGTGATCAGCAGCCCAACAGCATGACGGTGCTGTGCGTGCACAGGCCTGGGCTCAGAGGAGCCGTGAGAAACTCCACCCCCTGGCCCCCTGGCCCCCTGGCCCACGTTAGCGACCTTCTCCCCTGCCCCACTCACCCCCGTTCACTTAGAATTCTAGGCAGAAAATCAAAAACATCACCCCTGAACAGGACTCATAAACAGTTAAGTACCCTCTATCAACAGGGAATAGAGGGGAAAATACCCAATAAAAATACATAATAAAACAACTACAGAGCAAACAGAGCTGCCGCACTCGGCCCTGCCAGGTTATTACTAGGAGAAGGATTTTGCAGTCATATTATTTGATTTGACTGGCTCCCTGCCAATTATTTCAAAATGCCCTTTATTCCTTCCTACTTTGTATCTCTGTCTTGAAGAACTGATGCTCTAAATCTTCAACGGGCAATCCTGGAAGAAGAGCCCCCTTCCTCCCCAAGCCCTCACCCTCGCCCCATTATGCAGGCAACAAAGAAGGAAATGTCACCGAGACTTTTCTGTGTGTTCCTATTTCTTCCAGAAACCCCCTTTCCCCTGGGGGGCATAGACACTTCTGAACCTAGCAGCCTCTTTAAGAGATAACCCTGTATTGCTCATGGGCAGAAAGGACTGTCGACTACCCACCTATATAAGATCCCACCTCAATATTTGGGACTTGAGGGTGGCTTAAGTACACAGATACTTAAGGAAGCTCTTAGAAGCCTCTTGGCACGCTGGCCAGATTGGCAAGTGACTATTCCCAGGAGAGTTTCAAGGGGCAGCCACTTGGTCCCTGTGGATAGATTCGGTCTGTAACGGCAACCGGGCCTTCCAGAGGTAGATTTCCGGACAAATTTCTGCCCTTCGTCCGGACTTAATTCATTCAGCCCCAAGCCACATCCATGTTTTGTAAGCAGGTGGGAGGCATCCCTCCAATCTCTCAGCCTTTCCTAACATGTTGCCCCAGCATGTGAGCAGGTATGTGTTTGTGCACACATGAATCAGGCTCCTCTTGGGTTGTTCTGAGGAAATTGTATCATTCTTTCAAATAACATCAGGGTTGACATATTTGTAGACCCAAAGGAAAAGCCAGTTCAAATATCTCCACCAGAGGTAATGCTTGCATTCTGAAGTTGGATAGACCTTTCAAGTTGGTTTTTTTTCTTTTATTTCTTCCCCTCTTCTTTTGACAGTAGTGAACGGAATACATTCCCAGGCCGAGTAGTTACAGAACCATAAATCCCCAAAGGGTAGGAGTGCCTTTTTGGCTGATGTATTAGATTTCTCTTGGTTTCAACTGACAGAAAATCCAGCTCAGACCTGCTTAAGCAAAATGGAAATTAGGCAAACCTGACAGAAAAGACCAGGGGTAAGGCTGCCTACAGGTGCTGCTTGGCTCCTTCCTTTTTTTCTTTTTTTTTTTTAAACAGAAACTATGTTGTTTACTTTCTCTCCTGTGAGTCATCAGATGTGACCAATGTCACTCATTATACATTAATTTTTAAATCACTAAAGGATTTTAAGAAATGATAGCTCTGTATACAGGAAGAAGTTATCACAATTTATCATTGACAAGCAGTGACTTAGAACATTTTTGGACCCCTGATCGCAAATGCGTCTCATTGCACCCCTGGTGATGACCCATTGAATTTATGTTTTTTAATGTTTATTTATTTCTTTTGAGAGAGAGAGAGTGCACACACGTGAGTGGGGGAGGAGCAGAGAGAGAGAGGGAGAGAGAGAATCCCAAGCAGGCTCCGTGCTGTCAGCACAGCGCCCGATGCAGGGCTTGATACCATGAAATGCACAATGGTGACCTGAGCCAAAATTAAGAGTCGGCTGCCTAACTGACTGAACCATCCAGGTGCCCCCCTTCCCGCACTGAATTTAGGTTTTACAACTCACTCATAGGTTATGACTCACGTTTTGGAAAACATTGTGTTAGGGTATTCTGTTCAAACCTTCTCCTGAACTGCCTGACTAGCTAGTAGAAGGGAACTGAGTGGTGGGGACTCAAGTCCTCCCTCTTTCAACTGAGTCTTGGCAATGTTGGCTTCATTCTCTGGTTCCACATAGGATCAGAATGGCTCTAGACTCTTACATCCTCTCTGTTTTAAGGCTAGGACTCCCTGGCTTTCCCAACATTCCCAGCAAAAACCTCCTTGTGTTTCATTGGCTTTGATTAGACCAAGCACCATTCCTAAACCAATTACTGTGGCCAGAAAAATCCTAGTTGTGGACTGGCCTGATGATGTGCTACATCTGTGACCAGCTATGGAGCTGTATCCAAGTACATGGGGTGAGAGTTCGGGAGAATCAGGAAATCCTTATAGAGGAACGGTAACAGGAATAGACCTGCAAAAACTATAGGTGTCTTTACAGGGCTTGTCCTAATCACCTCAGGTGAAGCTAGCAATTAACTTGTGATTGGGAAGTGGGGTCATTGACCCAAGTGTGGCCTCCTCCTGACTTAGAACTGCCTGGGATCACTTCAACAGAGATATGAAGCTTTCCTCCCACAATAGAAGAGAAAGCTTAAGGTCCAAATGCCTCTAGGAAAGAGGAGTCAATTCAGACTAAATGGTAAAGGACTGGTGCAAAAAATTTCTTTTGATGGAGGTGGAAGGGAAAAAGTATCATAGGAGAATTCATGCAATGGAGTGAAAGAGAGCCATAGGTAGAGGAGGTTCAAAGAAGAAAAAATATCAATTTCATATATCAAATATCATAATTTAGCCCAAGGTTATCCCTACTCTAGTGTACTGGATAAACCATCATACTTTAAGTCCAAAAGGAGCTTCCGCATTGGACAAATAAAGCTCTTTTTGCTATTAGGAGTAGAGGAAGCAATGAAAAATATATTCCATGCCCTTAGAAGCATTACAGATTGCTTGGGAAACAGAATTTGTGATACAGAATCAGGACCAGCTTTATGGTGGTAAGGTTGCACTGTTAATGGTATCCCCTGGAATGAGGCCTTGGACAGCCAGTAAAACCATACATTCTGGTACTGTAAAGATGGCAGAGAGTAAGTCATCGGCAAATCTAAAGAAACTCGGGAAGCATTCCCCAATTTGTGTTCTGTGGCATACTAATTCTTCAGGGTTTTCACTGGTATTGGATATTGAAAGTTTCATAGACTTAAGGAATTCAAGAAAGGCTAAGTTCAAAAGGACCTTGTGCTGGACCTCTCCGAGCTGTTAATAGGCTGGCATGGGTAGTAAATCTCCAAGAGATCTCCGAGAGAGAAGTATAGGATGAGACACTCTCCAAACAGATTTGATGATGATGACTGAGTGCACAAATGAGTTGCCAGCATCTCTCCTCTTTCAAGGCTTGGTCACATTCATTCAAAAACTCATTATTGGACACGTATCTTGTGCCACAAATTATACTAAGTGCTGGAGATACGCCAGCTGAGAAAGACATAGTCAGGTTTCATGCTTACAATCTTTAAGTTTATTTATTTATTTTGAGAAAGAGAGAGAGCAGGGGAGGGACGGAGAGAGAGAATCTTCACTGTCAGCACAAAGCCAGATGTGGGGCTGGACCTCATGAACCATGAGATCATGGCCTGAGCCGAAGTCAGATGCTAACCAACCCAGGTGCCCCAGTGAGGCTTAAAATCTAATGAAAGGAAAGATTTTTATCTGGATAGTCACAAAATTAAATAATATATAATGTCCTATATTATGTTCATATAAGTCTACTTAACTATGCATTGTTTTAAGCTGATGCATATCTGTGTATTACTATGCATGTATATATGTATGTATGTTTGCATTTATTTTTTTAAGTTTTTATTTAAATTCAAGTTAGTTAGCATACAGTATGATATTAGCTTCAGGTGTAGAATTCAGTGATTCAAAATTTACATACAACACCCAGTGCTCATCACAAGCGCCCTCCTTAGTTCCCATCGCCTATTTAAACCAACCCCCTCTGGTAACCATCAGTTTCTTCTCTGTAGTTAAGAGTCTGTTTATTGGTTTTCCTCTTTCCCCTATGAGTGTTTGTTTTGTTTCTTAGATACAATATATGACTGAGATCATGTGTTATTTGTCTTTCTCTGACTGACTTCTCTTAGCATTTTACTCTCTAGCTCCATCCACACCACTGCAAATGGCAAGATTTCATTCTTTTTTTCTAGGAGGAAGGAAGAGAGAGAGAGAGTGTGTGAGAGAGAAAGAAAAGAAAAGCGTGTGTGTGGGGGGGTGAGGGGCAGAGGAAGATGGAGAAAGAGAGTCTTAAGCAGGTTCCTTGCCCAGCGCAAATCCCAACATGGGGCTCGAGCTCACCACCGTGACATCAATGGCCTGAGCCATAATAAAGAGTTGGGCACTTAATGGACTGAGTTACTCAGGCATCCCAAGATTTTATTCTTTTTTATTATTTTCTTATGTATATGGAATATATATAATATTCCATTATATGTGTGTGTGTGTGTATAGGTATATATATATATAATATATAATATATAATCAATATATATATATTGATTAAGAAGGTATATATATATATATATACACCTTAATCAATTTATCAGTTGATGGACATTTGGGGTCTTTCCACAATTTGGCTATTGTTGATAATGCTGCTATAAACACTGGGGTGCATGTTTCCCTTTGAATTAGTATTCTTGTATCCTGTGGGTAAATACCTCCTAGTGCAATTGCTGGACCATAGAGTAGCTCTATTTTTAACTTTTTGAGGAATCTCCACACCATTTTCTAGAGTGGCTGCACCAGTTTGCATTCCCACCAGCGGTGCAAGAGGGTTCCTCTTTCTCTGCATCCTCACCAACACCTGTTGTTACCTGTGTTGTTAATTTTAGTCATTCTGACTGGTGTCATACAGTTATATTTTTTAAAGACACTAAACCCAGAAACACCTGATCCACTAGAAACTTCTAAAACTGGCACAGACTTCAAAGACAATCTGAGCTAGACTCCTTTGTTTATCCAACAAATATTTATTGAGTACCTACTAGGTGCTAGGCATGATCTAGACTTCAGGATACAGTCCCTGCCTTCAGGGAGCTTACAGTCTAGTTGCAGAGACAGACAGGGATCAAATTATCATACAAATTAATCCACATGAAATTCATTTTTTCAACAAAAACTTATTGAGACAAAGACCAAGGTTCTAAAGACATAAACTAAAAAGATTCTAGTCCAGTCCTCCGATGCTTAGGGGAACATGGCTGTCCAGTTAACAAGTCACATATAAAAATAATAAGAACTGAAATGGGTGGTTGTGCAGGGTAAAATGGGAGCATACAGAAAGAGGACACACCTGGGTGGTTGTAGAGGAGTTTGTAGAGGAGAAAGCATATGCACTGAGCCCTAAACGTTGACAAACCAAAGCCCCAAAGAGCTAAAGTAGCTAAGAAGCCACATGATTTCATACCGGCAGGTATGAAAAACCTGGGACTCCAGAGGTTAGAAAAGCTACAGGGGCATGGTGGGGGGTGGGGCAGGGGCTAGAGCTGACTTTCCTAGGGTTCTTGAGGAGAGCTCGGGCCCCTTAGGGAGTGGAAAGCACGAAGGGAGTAAATGTGAGCCAGTTCCCCCTCCCACGGCAGCTGTCTAAATCTGCGTGCATCTGGTGAGCCTTGCACAGAGCTGAGCAGTGCTAAAGCTCACTGGTCTTGGCCAAAGAACAATCTGGCTTCTGAGGTGTGTTCGCTAGCAATTCAGATTACACCTTCCACTTGAAGAGAGAAGCTGGGACAGATGCCAGACCCACTGTAAGCCACTCTGGTCCTTCAGCGGCACTCACAGGGGTTGTAGAAAATGTAAACTGGATCAATCACTCAAGATAGAAGAGCAATCATAATCATAAAATTCTCATGCAGCTCAATTCTATTGACAGTAACAAAGGGACACATCTTTGCCAGCTCTGCCACCAACCAATGAAAAATATTAAGTGTCATAAAGATATAGGTATAAGTACATATAAAAATATAGATGTACAGTTAGTTATGTATGTATGTACATAAATATCTAAATCATAAATATACAGCTCAATAAATTATCACAAACTAAACATGCCTGTGTAACCAGCACCCACATTAAGAAAAAAACAGCCTGTTACCAACCTCACAAGAAGCCCTTAAGCTTCTTTGTAGTCATTCCTCCAGGGGAGTCACTATCTTTACTCAACAGCATTAGTTTTAAAAGATTCATTTTACCTGTTTTGTATTTTTGGAAATGGATCGGGCAGTTTTTACTTTCGTGTAGTGCCTGCTTTCAACCATCGTGTACGTGAGCTGCATTCATACTGTTGCATAGGGGTGTGGCGTACTCATACCCACTGCACGTTACTCAATTGTATGGCCATACCACCATTTATGTATCTGTGCTGCTGCTACTAGGCATTCGAGTTGTGCCCCCTTCATGGCTATGATGGATTATGCTCCTGTACATCGCTGGCGATCACACATATGAGTTCCTCTTAAATCCACACCCAAGTATAGAATTGCTGTGTAGTGGGAAATAAGTAAGTTCATCATTAGTAGATATTGACCAAGACTTCTGCAAAATGGGCACATCAACTTACACTCCCACTAACAGAGTTCTGGTTTCTCCATGTCTTCACAAGCTCTTGGTATTTCTTTTCCATTTTCACTATTCTGGCCGGTGTTTAGGTGGCATGGCATTGTAGTTCCAATCTTCATGCCCTGGATGCTTTTACTTTCTCCTCTGCTCACTGGTTGTTTTAACACCCTCTTTTGTGAATTATCTGTTCAAGTATTTCACTCATTTTTCTCTTAGGTTATCTTTTTCTCTTCCATTTTGATTTATAGTGGTTTGGGATATGGTTTTGGATACGAGTCCTTTGTGGATATACAAAATGTCTTGAGTTACCTTTTCACTTTACTGCATCTTTGAGGGTTAGAAATTCTCAGTAGTAACATCCTCCCATTTTTCAATCGCTTTTCCTTTATGACTAGTGAGTTTTGTGCCATGTTTAAAAACTCGTTGCAGGGCACCTGGGTGGCTCAGTCGGTTGGGCATCCGACTTCGGCTCAGGTCATGATCTCACGGTTCATGGGTTCGAGCCCCACATTGGGCTCTGTGCTGACAGCTCAGAGCCCATTTTGGATCCTGTGTCTCCCTCCCTCTCTGCTCCTCCCGTGCTCATGCTCTGTCTCTCTCTGTCTCAAAAAATAAATAAATAAATATTTAAAAAAAAAAACTCATTGCCTACTCCAAGGCCATAGATATTTTCTCTAGTATTCTTCTAAAAGTATTGCTGTGTTGCCTCTCAGACCTAGGTCCATAATCTATATGGAATTAATTACTTTGTATGGTGTGAGGTAAAGGTCAAAATACTCTTGACAAGTGTTCATACTGAGAGGTAAGACCAGCAGATTTTTTTTTTTTAAGAAGCCAGCATGGGGTATAGAAAGAAAAGCCTGGTTTGTCTGAAATATACCATTAGGGCAAACGAGAGGGGTCTTCATCATTATGATTGTCCTGAAGACTTTGTGTAAAGGTTCTCTACGATGAGACTGAGGCTGCTTTTCAATCTAACGACCTGCCATCTTCCCCACAAGGCAGAAGGTCCAATCACCAATGGGGCTGCTCAATCACACCACACTTCCTTATGCTGCCATGTTTTTATCCATGCTGTTCTCTGCAAGGGATGCCTTCTCTATCTCTCAGTCACTTCCTACTCCTCCTCCAAGACGGTCTCCAATGCTCCCTGGTCTAAGAAGAGCTCCCTGATTCTGTTCCCACAACAGTCCAACTCTCCCAGCACATATTTCCTGCTTCTATGATAGCAATTATCTTACCCTGTTTTCATTAATTCTTTGCTTCATTCCCATTATACCATGAAATCTTTGAAGATGGAGACTGAGATTTATCTTAGTATCTCTACAACTCGGCACAGTGATTGGCCCCTATAAGATAACTTAATTTGTTTTGATTTGATTAGCATTAAATAAATCAGACTAATAGGAATGCATTCAATACAAGCATTACAAGATGGACATGGGACCATGACATGTCATAGGAAGTAGACAAATGATAAACATAATGTTCATTGCAACATCACCCTTTTAAAAATATTGTTTCTTGGAAACAGCCTAAGTGTCCATCAACAGATGAATGGATCAAGAAGATGTGGTTTATCTATACCATGGAATACTACATGGCAATGAGAAACAATGAAATCTGGCCATGTGTAGCAACATGGNGACAATAAACTATTTGTAAAAAAATAAATAAATAAATAAAAATAAAAATATTGTTTCTTTCAAAATTTTTATTTAAATTCGAGTTAGTTAACATACAGTGCAATATTGATTTCAGGAGTAGAATTCAGTGATTCGTTACTTACATCGCCGTTTTTAAATCGGGGAAGAAACCAAGAAGGGCAGAGAACAAATAGTAGAAACAAAGGAGAAGGAAGAGAAAGGAAAGAGATTTCTGTTTTCATCCAGGTTGGAGTAGCTAGCATGCATCACAAATTACTATAAAACTGAATAAAGCACAGAAGACAACGATTTTCCAACATTGAGCAAAATGTCGCACAGGAATGTGAGACAGAAGAGATATATACTCTATCTATATACTCCCTGTATCGGGACAGTTCATGACCATGACACAGGAAGGTAAGACCCATGCAAAGCAGGATCCTCCTACTGAGTTGGGGAGACAGAGATAGAATTTAAGACCGATGAAGCAGCTGGAACTTGCAGGACAGAGTTCTGAAAAGGAAGCTGCTTCACAGATAAATCATCTTCAGAAGTTTGTATGGAGAAACTCTGTGTGTGTTATTTAAAAGCCGGACTGCACAGGGCAGGAGTCCACAGAAACTGGCAGAAAACAATTAGTATGCCATTGAGACATACTCAAGGTAGAATGGACATAACTCAAGGTTACAAAGTAAGTTAATTGTCAGGAAGAAAACTTAACATTATTTCAAGGAAGACATAGTAATCAGATCCCTTAAAATATATTACCAGCCATGTCCAACATACAATAAAAGTTTATGAAACATGTGAAGAAACAGGAAAATGTGACCCACAATCAAGAAGAAACCCATCAATAGAAATAGGCACTGAGATGACCTAGATGTTGGGGACTGTCGTTAAGCCCTTTAAAACAGTTATAAATAAACTCAAAGACTTACATGAAATATGGTCTTACTGAGTAAACAGTAAATTTCAAGGGAAAATAGAAGCTATAAAAAGAATTAAATGGAAATTCTGTAACTGAAAATACAGTATCTGAAATGGAAAATTCACTGGAGGAGCTGGACAATAGAAAAGGAAGAAAAATAGTCACTGACCTTTAGAAAAGGGCAATCACAATGATCCTGTAAGAAGATCATATATTTTTAAGACTGAAGAAATTAAGAGAGCCTCAGTGACCCAAGTGATAGACTTGAGACACATGTGTGATTGCAGTACCAGAAGGTAGGGGGGATTGAGACCGAGGCAGAAAAGTTGTTGTTGTTTTAAAATAATGGTGTTGGGTTGCCTGCTGGCTTCGTTGGTTAAGCCTCCAACTCTTAATTCCGGCTTAGGTCATGATCTCATGGTTTGTGATATCAAGCCCCACATTGGGCTCCGCACTAACACACAGAGCCTGGTTGGGATTCTATCTCCTTCTCCCTCTGCCCCCGCCCCCCGCAAATAAATAAATAAACTTTTAAAAAGGCCAATGGTGTCAACAAATTGTGTTGGGAAAACCCGATAGCCACAAGCAAAAGACTGAAAGGGGACCACTTTCTTATACCATACATAAAAATAAACCCAAAATGGACTAAACATCTAAATGCGAGGCCTAAAACCATAAAAATCCTAGAGGAGAGCACAAGCAGTAACTTCTCTGACACTGGCTGTAGCAACTTTTTTCTAGATAGGTCCCCTGCAGCAAGGGAAACAAAAGCAAAAATAAACTATTGGGACATCCAAATAAAAAGCTTCCGCACAGCAAAAGAAACAATCAACAAAACAAAAAGGCAGCCTATGGAATGGGAGAAGATATTTGCAAATGACATATCCAATAAAAGGTTAGTATCCAAAATATATAGATTACTTATAAAATTCAATACCCAAAAAACAAATAATCCAATTAAAAATGAGCAGAAGACATGCACAGACATTTCTCCAAAGAAGACATCCAGACAGTGAACAGACATGTGAAAAGATTCTCAACATCACTTATCATCTGGGAAATACAAATCAAAAC
This sequence comes from Crocuta crocuta, assembly GCF_008692635.1. Taxonomy (NCBI): domain Eukaryota; kingdom Metazoa; phylum Chordata; class Mammalia; order Carnivora; family Hyaenidae; genus Crocuta; species Crocuta crocuta. The sequence continues at coordinate 5,989,428 of NW_027551573.1, read as the reverse complement.
TACAATGCCGTATCACCTATACCTGTCAGAATGGCTAAAATCAACAACACAAGAATCAACAGGTGTTGGCCAGGATGTGGAGAAAAAGGAACCTTCATGCACTGTCGGTGGGAATGCAAACTGGTGCAGCCACTGTAGAAAACATATAGAAGTTCCTCAAGAAATTAAAAATAGAACTATCCTATGATGCAGTGATTGCACTACTGGGTATTTATCTAACAAATACAGAGCACTGATTCAAAGGGATACAATCAATCCTACGTTTGCCAGCGTATTATTTACAAAAGCCAGATATGGAAGCAACCCAAGGGTCCATCGATAGATGAATGTTTGAATAAGACAGACAGATAGATAGATGATAGATAGATAGATAGATAGATAGATAGATAGATAGATAGATAGATGATCGATAATAGATAGATAGATAGATAGATAGATAGATAGATAGATAGATAGATCAGCTTTAGCAGGTATTGCCCAAGACTTTTGCAAAATGGGTGCATCAGTTTTCATTCCCACTAACAGTGTTCCAGTTTCTCCATGTCTTTACAAGCTCTTGGTATTTTGTCTTTTCCATTTTCACTATTCTGGTTGGAGTAAAAGTGGCGTGGCATTGTAGTCAGAATCCTCATATACTGGATGCTTTAGTGAAATGCATTACTTTCTCAGAAGCTTATTGGTAATTTGACACTCTCTTTCATGAATTATCTTTTCAGGTGTTTTGCTCATGGATGGAGCTGGAGAGCATAATGCTAAACAAAATAAGTCTATCAGAAAAAGACAAATCCCATTTGATTTCATTCACATGTGGAATTTAGGAAACAATACAAATGAGCAAAGGGAGAAAAGAGAAATATCAAGAAATAGACTCTTAACTCTAGGAACAAACTGATGGTTACCAAGGAGGAGGTGGGTGAGGGATGGGGGAAATGGGAGGTGGGGATTAAGGAGGGCACTTACTTGTTGTGATGAGCACAGGGTGATGTAAGGAATTGTTGAGTCACTATATTGTATACCTGAAATGTATATAACACTCTCTGTTAACTAACTGGAATTAAAATAAAATTCTTTCAATGGCGTAACATTTCTGAAATTTAATGAAAAATAGATCTAAGAAGCTCGAGAAACCTCATACAGTATAAATGCAGAGAAACCACAACTAAGCACATATTGCTCAAGCTCCTGAAAGTGAAAAATAGAAAATGAAAATCCCAAAACAGCTAGAGAAACGTGACATATTACATGGAAAGAAATCATGACATCAACAAAACCAACTTCTTATAAAAAAAAAAAAAAACAGAGAGAGTCAGGAAATAATAAGATAATGTTTTCAGTGCTGAAAGAAAATGTTGGTGAATCAGAATTTTATACCCAGCAAAATGCATCTTTTAAAAATCAAGGAGAAATAAAGGCAATGTCAGATAAGCCAGAGTTGAGACAGTGTGTCAGGAACAACCTGCTTTACAATAAACCCTAAAGGAAATTCTTCAGGCTGAATGGACACAATCCACGTAGAAACTCAGATCCATATGAAAATGATGAGCACCAAAAGCGTTGAATATGAGCATAAATATAAAAGATTAGATTTCTTCCTTCTCTTAATTTTCTCAGAAATTAAAATAGGGAGAAAGGAAGGAACAGAGAGGACTATGAAGTAAAAACCATACACAACCAGGGAAACTAGAATCAAATCTCAGCTTTGCCACTTATAAGCCATATGATCGTGGATAAGTTGTTTAACGTCGCTGCGCCATTTCTTTCATCCATTACTGGGTCAACTCTTACCTTTGGATCATTGCTAAGAAATTAGGAAGACTCTCCACAGGAGTGGCTAGCACGTGTCCAGGGCACAGTGGACACTCAGTGAGAGGAAATGTTGCCAAGGTCAATGTTAGGCATTACGTAAGAAGACTCAAACATCGAAGTTCAGTATATTGATCAAGTTACTCAATCTATGATAACTCAATCTGTGATAACCTCAATAATCTTTGATATTCTCAAAACCAAAACAACCACACTCCTAAACTAGGAGATTGTTGCAGGAAGGAAGTGTAAGAACACATTTAAGACGTTTACCAAAATGACTGACATGCGAAAGTGACCAATAAATATTTGTTATTAAAAAATAGAAGTTCAGAACTGTCCTGCCTCAACCAAGGGTATCTAAAGTTTCAATAACTTCTCTCTTTCATTTATATTTCTTTCTTCTTAAAGTAAAAATCACAGATGCTCATCGTATTTATGTTGGTTTGGTGAACTTAGGTCTATATATACAAAGACATTAAATTTCAGAACCATCAGTTATTGCAGAGTCCAATGCTACATACATCATTTAAAAATCTCCAGAAAATGTGTCATTTTAAAATCCTCAGATGCAAATGGATTTTAAAGTTTGCACGAACTTTTGTCAATGACTAAAGCAGCAAAGTCTATGCTATTTCCCAAACTTGTCTTCTGCTTATCACCGTCAAAAATATTGCCATTATTTACTCAAGAACTTTAACTGACCCCCTATTTTTCTATTTAAATTAATTTCAAAAGGCAATTTTGGCTACAGCTAAATATGGAATACTCGTATCACTAACCATAAATAGAAACAATACATTAAAAACAGAATGAAATCAAAACAATGTTGTTACAATCTATTCACAAACCATGGCTTTCCAGGGGCTTTGAACCTAGGTTTTAGGCTGTTTGTTGAAAGAAACAGCTTGGGAGAAACTTGATTAGGAAATGTTACAGAGGTGTTAAAAACATACTAACTCCTGAGACTTCTTTGTTGAAATCATAAGGAATGAAACCATTTAAAAGAGTAACTTTCTGGGACACCTGGGTGGCTCAGTCAGTTAAGCGTTGGACTTAAGCTCAAGTCATGATCTCACGGTTCGTGGGTTCAAGCCCCAGATTGGGCTCTGTGCTGACAGCTCAGAGCCTGGAGGCTGCTTCAGATTCTGTGTCTCCCTCTCTCTCTGCCCCTCCCTGCTTGTGCTCTGCCTCTCTCTCAAAAAAATTAATAAACATTAAAAGAAATTGTTTTAAACAAAAGAGTAGTGTTCAAGGTGGAATTCAAATTCATTAGTAATCTGTTTCTAGCTTTTATTCTCTCATATATATAAAAAGTGGAGATAAATAATAGCACCTAACTTCATAAGTTGGCAGTAAATGATAGACAAACAATATATGTAAGCCTCTTAGCACAGTGCCTGACATATGCATGACACTCAAGAAATATTAGTTATAACTTAAAATGTTATGTAATAGGCTCCTTGCTCGTATTCTTATCCATGGGAAAATTGCAGATGGGTTTTGTGTGAGCCATCTTGTCCATTTGCATGTTGAAATGAGGGGTGTGGAGACTCTTTGGAAGGGGAAGTCACCATGGTCTAGAATTTTAACTTGTTAATGGGCTTTTTTTTTTTAATTTTAAAACTTCTGAACTAAAAATAGAAGAATATGTGTTACTAAAAGACATTAAGACTAAGACTAGCCTTTCGGCCACATGGGTTTCTGCATCTGTTATCCTACACTATGACTCTATTTGGGGGAGAGATACTGTCTTCTTTTTCAGCCTCTCTCTGCTGTTTGCCTCTCTCTCTCTCTCTGTCTCTCTGTCTCTCTCTCTTTCTCTCTCTCTCTCTCTCACACACACACACACACAACCAACCATCAAAATATCAAAATGAGCACTTGGGCACTTAATTAATATCTGTATATCGTGGAAATCTTGAGAACGGAAGCCCCAGATCGATCTCATTTTCAAAATATCTTATCAAAGGGAAAATGTGACAGTGTGACACTGGTTATTGCTCCAATTTAATAATAAAGACTTTCATTCTATTGATAATAATTTCAGTAGCAAATTAAAGAAAACTTTTAGTCAATTTGAATCTAGGAAAACTTCAAGTAAGAGGACCATAAACTTCTAGAAATAATGATGTATTTACTCCTGGTAGAAGAATCTAAAACTCACTACATTTAAATACTATATCTTTTTCTTCCACTGACACGAGCTGTTAATTAATTGCACTTTTTGCTATCAGAAACAATAAAGAACAAACAAGATAAAAGAAGAATGCTGTCAAATCATCACCATACATCAGGCGTAATGGGTTGTGTTTTTTTTTTACTTTCACCAGATCTTTTCAATCCATCAGATATGTTAATATTTATGGAGTGTTTATAGAAGAAATCTGTTAGAATTAATAATAAAGCTAATGTCTTTTTAAAAAGTAAATCAAGATTCCCATCATAAAGTTGCTGATAATTTACTGGAGCAATATAAAACCAGAAAAGCAGTAAGCAGACAGGATTATATCTCATTACTCAGAATATCTAACACAGCCAGTTTTTGTTGCCTTTTTTAAGAAAAGAAAATGCTTTTACAACCCAACTTGTAGAACTTCTTTTCATCAACCTGTGTGATTATATAGAAGTGATTATATATACATAGGAAGTCATGCTAAGAGATTGTTCCCCCCTGATTTGAGCCTGAGACATTATATTCGCTAATACATTATTCAGGGTTATAGTTTCTATATTCCAAACTGAGACTTATTTTCTTATTTTGTGCTCTTTTATCCGTTTTTGGTATTAAGATTATGCAAACTTTTTGATAAGGCAAACTCCCATTTCTATAACTAACACATTGATTAAACATTCCCTGACTTTATCTTAGTGATACAAATGCTCATATTGCTCAAAAATTCCTGGAAGAGAGAGGGAAAATATAAAGCTCTAAAAAATTCTTTTCAGCATCGAAAGATAAAGGAAGTAAAAACGTCAAAAGTTGGTGATGGAAACATTGTTTATTTGTTTGTTTGTTTGTTTTTTGGTAGGAGAGCAATGATTAAAAAAAAAAAAAAAGTATTTCACCACATACCGGGACCTGTGCTCCAGTTAACTTTTGATTTTACCCTTCTTTAATTCAATTATAATTTCTCTTTGTTGAAATTATTGAGGTCTTGTTTTGTTGATAACCACATTCCCAGGAATAAAGCTTTCTGTTCAAAATGCAACACTTTCTTATTTCTAAGTTTTTAATTTTTTTTAATATTTATTTATTTTTGAGAGAGAGACAGAGTGTGAGTAGGGAAGGGGCAGAGAGATAGAGACACAGAATCTGAAGCAGGCTTCAGGCTCTGGACTGTCAGCACAGAGCCCAAAACAGAGCTCGAACCCAGGAGCCACAGATCATGACCTGAGCTGAAGTGGAACGCTTAACCAACTGAGCCACCCAGGTGTCCCAAAATGCAACATTTTCAAACCTCTATCTTAATAACCGAATTGGACAAATTCCAGAGCTGATGTGGATTGACTGCACTGAAAAAAAATCACAATTTGATCCAAAATATTTGCTTAGTGAACACACACTACCTACAAGTTTCTGTGAAAGGAATAGTAATTTCAATGCCAGCCAGGGCTTATATTGTTTTCGTTTTTACTTTTGTTTAGGATCTTAGCCTTTCACAAGCAACTTGCCAAATTACTTTACAAATGTGTTGGCTAATTTTTATTGACTTGAGCCAAGTATACGCTTTGCAGGATTTTTTTGTTTCAAATTTTTATTAGTATTAAGTACTTTTAATTTCTTATAGACAACATCTACTGGACAGTGTTTTTTTAATCTACTCTTCCAAGCTCTGATTTTTAATTGGTATATTTAGATAATTTATATTTAAGGCAATTATTTTTTTAATGTTTCTTTAGTTTTTGAGAGAGACAGAACGTGAGCAAGGGAGGGAGCAGAGAGAGAGGGAGACACAGAATTGGAAGCAGGCTCCAGGCTCTGAGCTGTCAGCACAGAACCCTACATGGGGCTTGAACTCATGAACTGTGAGAGCATGACCTGAGCCGAAGTTGGATGCTTAACTGACTGAACCACCCAAGTTCCCCTATTTAAGGCAATTATTGATATGTCAGGACTTGAGTAAGTTCCAAATATGTTCATAAATGTCACTTGAAGTTATTAATGTGAGATGAAGGTTAGGAGAAATGACCTTCTGACCAATTAGATAATAATTTCAGGTTGAGTGAATCACATTTTACTTCCCACTAATAGAATAGCCTTCATCCAGCCTTTGGCTTGTATTGTGAGATGCTATAAGAAAATGCTAAACAATCCCATTATTTCATTTGTTATAGAGAGATTTTTTTTTTTTAGTATATCATCCGCTATTTTCAGTGTCCTCTCCAAAAATAGCAAATCAAAATTTTATTTTAGCCCTTATAACAAAGTTTTCTTTCTCCTGAGAATCGATTTTTCCATGGATATATAGATTTTGGAAGAGTAATATTTCACTTTTTGCTTAGGCTTCCAGGAAATTCAGCACCAATTCTTTTCACCTTAAAATTATAGCCTTATAATTGATTTACCACCCCTGTCCTTTATGTTATTATGGTTCCACATTTAACTTCATATGTTATAAACATCATTAGAGTCATGTTGCTTTAAGCAATCAATGATCTTTTACATATACTCATCTACGTATTTTTTCAAGAGCTCTTTGTTCCTTCTTGCAGTTGTTTGGAAATAGTTCCTTTAGCCTGAGGATCTTGTTTATCCCTTCTGAACATTTCTACGTTTCAATGCTATGAACATTTATGATCTCTCTTGGGATATATGTTTCTTCTTTCTTGAATAAGTACCTGAGAGTGGAATTGTTAGGTCTTTTGGTAAGTGTATATTTAACTATATAAGAAGTTACCAAAGTACTCTCCATAATTGCGCCATTTTACATTCCCACCAGCAAAATATGAGAGATGTAGGCGTGTGTCTGTTTCTATTGATTATTTCTTCTCTTGATCATGAATTGCATTTTCCTGCTCCTTCTCAGGTGTCACATTTTTACTGCATGCTAGATGTTCATATAAAAGAAATTGGAGACTGTAAATTGAGATTGACTTTCCAATTGAAAAAGAGAAATCGGTTGAGGGGTCCCTCATCTCGATTCAATGAGGAATTAAGATGAGTGGTTGCTGGGTTATAACTGAGCTAGTTTTAATCTACCTCTGATCTCAATTATCTCAGGCATAGGAAACTTGTGGTCATGGCTGACCCTTTTCTTTAGCAGACTTATTACTTCTAAGCATAGAGACTGTAGGTGATTTCACTCTTGTTTCTCAGTCCAATCCTTAGTTCTCTCGCTGTGCCAATACTCAACAAAAGTCCTGTGAAGGAAAACTGATGGATGGAGAAAACCAATTCCTAGATCCAGCTTATTTTTGATAACTATATTATATGTCAATATGGCTTATTCCTTTTAATTTCCCCCAGTTTTCATCCTCTAGTCTATGTATTTCAAGGCCCTGATTTCTTTTCTATTTTATTTCTTTTATTCTTTCAAGTTGTTTCATACAGCTTCCACTTAAGACAGTCAGGGCCTAAATATATAAATAAGTAAAGCAAATCTAAGTTTACTGTCTTTCTAATTGTATTATATCACCGTATTTTTAAAGGTGCTTTTTCAGGTCTGCAATCTGCTCTAAGAAAAGCACAGTGGAAGATCATTTATTTTTTCCAATCAAACTTGGTTTTTCAAGATCCTCATTGTGGTCTCAAGGGGTCTACAATAACCCACACACAATTTACTAGTAGAATCTACAATGGATGGGCAATTGTTGGCCACTGAATTGAATTCATTTTTCTATCCAGTCTCTTTAATGAGAAAAATGAAGGAAATAAAATGGGACATTTAAAAACTAATAGAAATCTTGAATATAATAACTACTGACAAAAGGAATTAAAGAACACTTTAAAACATTTTTAATAGAAATAAATGAGAATGTTCAAATGACACGCACTGAAAGGGAAGAAGGAAATTTGTTAAGTTTAACTGTTGCCTTACTCCTAATTATTTCCCCTAAATCAATGAAAAAATTCTACAGCTTCTTAAAAAGTATTACAAATAGTGACCTCTGAGTTTATCAACAAATATATGTTCCTTTTTAAAATTAATTTATTTATTTTGAGAAAGAGAGAGTGGGAAAGGGGCAGAGAGAGAGAGATTAAATCCCAAGCAGGCTCTGCACTGTCAGCACAGAGCCCAATGTGGGCCTTTGAACCCACAGACTATGAGATCATGACCTGAGCCAAAGTCAGACACTTAACCAACTGAGCCACCCACGGGTCCTGCTTCCTGTCTGTTCCTAATTAAACATCCTTTTACCATGAGACAGTCCCATATTGCATCAGGATCACATGACCATATTTTGTTATATGGACAAATGAGAAAAGTCGGATTTGAAAGTTCTTTTCAACTGATTAAGGAGGTGTTTTTAAATGTTTATTTATTTGTTTTGAGAGAGAAAGAGAGAGTACATGTGCATGTGTACATATGAGGAGGGGAGGGGCAAAGAGAGAGGGAGAAAGAGAATCCCAAGCAGGCTCCACGCTGACAGCTCACGAGTCATGAGGTCATGAGGTCATGACCTGAGCAGAAACCAAGAGTCAGATGGTTAACTGACTGAACCACCCAGACGCCCTTAGCAGCGTTTTAAAAAGGAGAAGGAATCCTAATTGAAAGTGTATACCCCACATCTCTTGGATACCTCTTTCCAACCACCATTTTATGCTTCTATACAGCATATAGAAACAAAGACTACATGGAGACCTACACAGCCTCATTTTCAAAGATCACATACGAAGAGGGAAACAACTACTCTAAAATGCAGGCAGATTCATTTAAGGGCAAAGAGAGCTTGCCATGTATTTCAAGCCACATGCAAGTGTTTCCTATACTGGCCACTTAACAATTTCCCCAGATTTCCATTTTACAGTAGAGGAAATAGGGTGGTGTATTGGTAAGTGATGTTGAAACACATCTTCATGAGGGACTTCATGTTCAATGACCTTTTTATCTGCTTTGGGGCTTAAATACAGTAACAGTCATCTCTTCCCTTTGCCAACAATTGCTTAATCAATCATCTGCTTATATGAGCAGGGAGTTCAGTATCTTCTTCTAAAGGCTTCTATTGAGTTGGCCATGAAAACCAAGGGCTTCTTTGGAAGCACTGAGGAGTCACATAAGCCTCCCAGCGCTCTCATCAATACCATTGCCACATGGAAACAGTGGCACCCTTGACCACCAGTCTTGCGCAATCACAGAACTATCTCACAGCCAGATTATGCATGATATATATGTGAGCAAAACACCAAGACCTAGGTAATGTTGCCTCACAGTGAGTTCGTACTGGTTTATAGATCTCATGTTGGATTACCCTAGTCTAGCAAGCAGGTTCTATTGTTGCATGTTAAAGAGGTTTATGCCTATAGGTTTTCTAGAGTGCGACATTTTCCCCAGGAAGCCCAATGGTCCCTATGCCAAACACCTGCCTCTTTCCTCACTGTGAGTTATTTGGGACAGGCCATTTCTGCCAAGCCAAAAGAAATCCTACAGTATTGGCTCGAGGTAGCGTCTACTTACCTTATGCTTTATACAGCACATCTTCAAGAAGAGACTTGGCATCTGTCTAGACAGGGTGGTGACTGAAAGGTACCGTTACGAAAAGAATCCCAATTGCTTGGTCACACTAGAGATGGTTACCCTTAGGGGGGGAAATGAGAAGAAATTTGCCTTTGGTGTTCTCATGCCTCCCAATGCAATATACCCATGCCAACAAGGCTTTGTTCTGGAGGGTTCTGTCTTGGCCTTTCCCTACTCAATCTACATACTCCCACTCAGTTCCATTTAGTCTCCTATCATCTGGTACTGTTTAATGTATGTGTCCAGATAACTCTCAAGTTTGACTCTCCAGCCAAGGTCACTCCTCAGCCTCAGATATGCACACCTAAACCTTCTGGATACTTCCATGTAGATATCTCACAAACACCTAAAACACCACAAATAAAGACCTCCTGTGCTCTTTATCAATCCATGCATCAAGGTTCAACCCCTGTGGGAACACAGACATGGTAGGGAGCCATTGGTTCTCACTAACCGACCCTCACTCCATGTTAATTCTATTTCCTAAATGCCTCTCAGGCCACCTTCTCATGGTCAGATCCCTGCCATCATTACACTTCCCTAGGTCACCGTTATCCCTTGTTTGGATTACTCCGACAGTCTCTTAGTGCATTTACCAAATTTCCTGCTCTGCTCACTTTAAGGGATATTCCTTCCATCTTGCAGCCCAAACCACTCTTCCTGGAGGAAAGCTGACCTCCCGCCCTGCAGCAGTTGAAAGGATACCTAAAACTTGTTCTGAATCCCCTAAGGTCAAAAATTTCGTCTTCCACAAAGTATATTTTTACTCCTAAGTAGCTGCCCCCTCTTTCCCTTCCAGGTCATCCCCGCCTCTCTCCTTCCCTCCCCGCCTTCATCCTTATCCCTCAGCCATATGATCTTTCCAGACAAATTATAATCCTCTAGCTTTTGCCTCCAGACCTTTACAGAGGTTGCGCCCTTTGTCAAAGCAGTACTCTTTTGCCTAACAAACTCTTACACCTCATTCAAAGCTCATCTTTAATGCCACCAACCACGGGAGCTTTTTTTTTAGCCCTCTTATATTAGGTCAGGTGCTCCTCCTAGAGGTAGGCACTCCCCTGATCGAGGTGTTTGTTATCTTTTATTAAGTTAACAGATACGTATTAGGGACTTATTAGAGATACAAGGCGTTTTGTAGAGATTTTTTTTTCATTGTACAGATTTTAGAAACAATAATGAAACTGACTAAAATTTGATTTCTCTCCAATGTCACCATGCAATTCATTCATCCTTGTGACAGTCAGTGGTAAGTACTCCTGTCTGGAAATCTCTCTCTCTCTCTCTCTTTCTCTCTCTCTCTCTTTCTCTCTCTCTCTGTTTTGTTAATAGCTTTATTGAGATATAATTCACATACTCACATACCATAAAATTTACCCACTTAAAGCATACAGATCAATGGCTTTTAATATATTCATGGAGCTATGCCACTATTATTACAGTAAATTTTAGAATATTTTCATCATCCCCCAAAGAAACTCTGTACTCTTTAGCTGTGGCCCTCCCAGTCTCCCCAACCCAAGGCAACTTCTAATTGGCTTTCTGTCACTAGAGATTTGCCAATTCTGGACATTTCATATCAGTGGAGACATAAAATATATGGCCTTTTGTGTCTGGCTTCTGTTTTCTTAGCAAAGTGATTTCAAGGTTCATCCATCTTGTAGCATGAATGAGCACTTCATTCTTTCTGTTAATAAAAATCTTACATACTGAAGGTCTACATGGTGATGATTTGATATGAAGATTTGATACATGGTAAGTTGATTACCACAGTCCAACTAATTAACATATGATCTCCTGACATAGGTAGCACTTTCTTGTGCGATGAGAGCACCTGAAATCTACTCTCTTAGCAGATTTCCAGGTTTTGATATAGTATTATTAACTATAGACATAGAGGGTACATTAGATTTATAGACTAATTTCTTCTACATAACTGTAACTTTGTATCATTTGACAAACAGATTTTTCCATTTCCCTCCTTCCTTTCTTCCTCACTAGCGTCTGGTAACTACCATTCTACTCTGTGCTTCTGTGAGTTCAATGTTTATAGATTCCACATATGAATGAGATCATACAGTTTTTGGCTTTTGGTGTCTGGCTTATTTCCCTTAGCATGATCTCCCCTAGATCCATCCATGTTGTCAGAAATGTCAGATTGCCCTTCTTTTTATAAGGCTGAATAATATTCCATTGCATTCATATACCACATTTTAAAATCCATTCACCCATTGATGCGCACTTACCTTCTTTCAACCTCTTGGGTAGTGCGAATAATGCTGTACTAGAATGTGGGAGTGAAGACATCTCTTCAATATCTGCTTTTATCTAATTTGGACAGATACCCAAAAGTGGGATTGTTGAATCATAAAGTAATTCTATTTTTAATTTTGGGGGGGAACTTCTATACCGTTTTTTATAGTGACTGCATTAATTTATATTCCCACCAACAATGTACCTCTTCCACATTCTCACCAATAGTTCTTACCTTTTGTCTTGTTGATAATAGCCATTTTAAAAGGCATGAAGTCATATCCCATTGTGGTTGTGATTCGCATTTCCCTGATGATGAGTGATGTTGAGCATCTTTTCATACACATGCGAGCCATTCGTTATATCTTCTTTTGGGAAATGTCTGTTCAGGTCCTTTGCCTATTTTTAATTGGGTCATTTGTTTTCTCACTATTGATTTGTTTGAGTTCCTTATATATTTGGGATATTAATTCCTTATCAGCTATATGATTTATAACTATTTTCTCGCACTCCCTAGGTTGTCTCTGAACTCTACGGATTGCTCCTTTTGCAGTGCAGAAGCTCTTTAGCTTGACACAATCCCATTTGTCTATTTTTGCTTTTGTTGTCTGTGCTTTTGGGGTCATGTCCAAAAAAATCATTGTCCAGACCAATGCCAAGGAGATTTACTTTCTGCGTTCTTCTTTACAGTTTCAGGTCTTATGCTTAAGTCTTTAACATATTTTTGAGATGATCTTTATATAGGGAGTAAGATAACTTCATTCATTCTTCATTCATTCATCCAACTTCATTCTTTTGCATGTGGATAATCCATCTTCCCAACACCATTCATTGAAAACATTCTCCTTCCTCCATTGTGTATTCTTTGCTAAAGAATTGATTTATTTGCCTAAAAAAATGGATTTCTTTCTGGAATCTCTTTCTGTTCCATTGGTCTATACTCTATTTTATGCTAGGACTTTGCTCTTTTGCTTACTATAGTTTTGAGGTATATTTTGAAATCAAGTCAGTGTGATGTTAGTTTTGTTCTTTTGGCTCAAGATTGCTTCGGCTATTTGGCGTCTTTTGGAATTCCACATGAATTTTAAAACTGGTTTTCCTATTTCTGTGGAAAAATGCCTTTGTACTTTTGATAGGGATTGCACTGAATGTGTAGATGGCTCTGGGTAGTATAGACATTTTAACAATACCGATGCTTCCAATCCACAAACAGGATATTGTTCCGTTTATTTGTATCTTCTCTGGCTTTGTCCATCAATGTTTCAGAGTAAAAAGAAAAATCTTTTCTTAGTCTAAATTCTAAATACTCGTTGCATTCTCCATTGGGATTTAACAATATATATGGAAGCTTTTTATTACTGATGCCTTCATAAATATTGCATTCTAAACACGAGATCATTCAGACAACTCCTGGTTATATAGCAGACCCCCACTGCATCAGAACTCAGCTACAGGGTGTATCTCAAGAGAATACTTCTATGAAGTTTCAGAATTGCTCGAGCTTGCTTCCAACGGAGCATGTGTTTCTAACCCCTAGAGTGTGACACATTCCTATATTTATATGGTAGATTCAAACTAAACAATGATATAATGAAGAATATAAAAATGAGGAATTTGAGTTATCTGTTCGGTCGTTCTTCATGACAAATAGGAGTTTTTCTTTGTGTGTAACCTAGTGAAACAGTACAAACAGCTAGGTGTAGGCTTTTTGTGTGGTAAAAGCAAAATTTAATTCGTACATGGAATGCTTTATGGAATTGGAATAATATCTTTGAAGTTGAAATTTCTTCTTTTTTTGTTTAAGTTTATTTACTTAGAGAGAGCATATGAGTGGGGGGAGGGGTAGGGAAAGAGGAGAGAGAGAGAATCTCAAGCGGTCTCTGCACTGTCAGTGCAGAGCCTGACACGGCGCTCATACCCAAAGAGTGAGCTCATGACCTGAGCTGAAATCAGGAGTCGGACATTTAACTAACTGAGCCACCCAGGTGTCCTCACACCTTTTTCTTAAAAGTTTATTTATTTTGAGAAGAACAGAGAAGAAATTTATTTTTTAATATATTTCTTTCTCTCTCATTTTTTTAAAAAATGATTTTGTTTTGAAGCAATCTCCACACCAGCATGGGGCTCGAACTCACAACCCCGAGATCAAGAGTTGCACGCCCTACCAACTGAGCCAGGCTGCTGCCCCGAAATTTATTCTTTAAAAGTCATTTATTATTTGTTTTAAAACTAAAGGACCAAAAAAATGGTTGTAGCAACTTCATTAATTATTACATAATTCTGACTGAGAATAATTTTGCTGTATAGAAAAGAGGGATATTTAAAAATGATGTGCTTCCATATAGGAGGATTAGTAGGAACTTGACGGAGGAACAAGGGGGAGAAGAAGGGGGGAAATGGTGGGGGAAAGGGAGAGAGGCAAACCATGAGAGACTCTTGAATGCTGACAAAAACTGAGGACTGATGGATGTGGGGGGGAGGGGGGATGGGCATGGAGGAGGGCACTTGTGGGGATGAGCACTGGGTGTTATGTGGAAACTAATTTGTCAATAAACTATTTGTAAAATTTTTAAAAAATGCTGTGCTTCATATTTTTCAAGATAGTAGGTGTGGCAATAAATATAAGACCTATGCTTCCAAGAAATTGGAAGCTATTGAACGGTTCACTGTGTCCCTGACACTAAGTGCTTTGGAGTCATTACATCATTTATTTCACATAATAACTCCACAAGGTAAAAACTTTATTATCGCTATCATTCCCATTTGTCGATAAAGCAACTGAGTCATGAAGATGCTGTAGAGGAGAAGATGGAATGAGAACCCAGGTGGCCTCCCTCCAGACACTGAACTGTGGACCACAATGCTACACGGCCTCTATATCTCACCCAGTAAATAATCGTCACAAGCCACCTTTTATTGAGCTCCAGCTATGTGCCAGGGGCTTTACATACATCATCTCAGGTAACCCTTTAGCAACCCTATGGAGCAGTTATGATTTTCCTATCAGAGACTTAGGAAGCTGAGATTCAGAGACGTTCAGTAACTTACCTAAGATCTGAGAGTCTGAGAGATCCACGCGGCCGATAGGGCATTTTGATGCTGCCCTGCCTGGTTCCAAAACCCTTCTTCTTCCCATTGCTTCTTTCATGGGAAAGAAGTAGTGGTAGAAAAAAAGGTACATGAGTTTCTGAAGTGCTAGAAAGGGCTTCCAGATCAGCAACTGTAATCTCCATGCGACGGGCAGTGTTTCCTTATTAAGTGTGATACACGCCTTGTGAGTAAAAATGCCTTACAGGATCAGAGCTTTGATATTCACAGGCAACGTAAGAAAGGAGCCCGGATCAGAGAAGCCCAGGAGTTAGTGCAACAGAGATAAACTGAGGCACGCCTATTGAGTTTCAAAGTGCAACAACCAGAGAGAAGAGTGGCATTTTCTTTCTTTTTTTTTAATTTTAATGCTTATTTATTTTTTTGAGAGACGGAGCATGAGCAGGGGAGGAGCAAGCAGAGAGGGAGACACAGAATCTGAAGCAGGCTCCAGTTCTGAGCTGTCAGCACAGAGCCCAACGCGGGGCTCGAACCCATGGACTGGGGGATCATGACCTGAGCCGAAGTCGGACTTCAGCTCAGGTCATGATCTCACTGCTCAGTGGATTCGAGCCTGCTTTGCATTCTGCGTCTCCCTCTCTCTCTGACCCTCCCCCTGCTCTCACTCTCTCTCTCTCTCAAAATAAATGTTAAAAATTTTAAAAAAATAAATAAAAAGAATGGCCTCCCCACTTCCTGGCTGCCATGCGGCCTCCTCTGTACCCCAGCAGAAAGAGGATTTCTCTCCTGGAAACAACAGCAAAGATCCCAAACCTGAAATTTCCTGTCCCAGGTCTGATCCCATGGCCATCCTGAAACACTCAAGAGAAACACATGAAAATTCTCACATGTCATGTCTGAAGTACGTGCCTACCCCTGGTACAGTGCAGAGTCAGCCCACCTGAAGCATACGAATTAGGTGGGAAAAGGCATTCTACTGTTTCCAGAAGAAAAGAGAATGATTGTGCAGACCAAAAAAAAAAAAAAAAAAAGGCAACAAAAACAAAATGAACCCCCCCCCCCCCCCAAAAATAGTTCACCTTGACGGTCAAATGCAACAATTCTCCTGATCAGGCCTTCTCTGATTCCTCCTTCCAGTTATGTCACCCTCTCGACCACCTTCTACTTGACCTCTTACTCACAGCTTGATCTTGGGATCATATAACCATCAGAAGACGAGGCGAGTATCTGTCCAATGGCCACCTTTGGGTCAGTCACTCTTCCAGGCGACACTGATTTCATCACTCCAAAGGGCTCAGCCCCCCACTCCTATATTGTGTGATGGAAGTCACTCATGCGGGGACACATGTCTCATGAGCACTGGGACTGCATTAGCCATCGCCATGATGCCACACCTCTTCTCTTACGGAAGGACACAGAAATCCCAGCCACAGAGAGCAACATTACTAAGGGAATAGTATTCACTCTTTTCTCGCTTACTTTTTCAAGGCATTTAAAGATTTTAGTTCCTGCTTATTGGTCATTTTTGAAGATGTCTTCCAAAACAAGTATGACAAATAGGGATGTTCAGAGATCAAGTCACATCAAGCTAACTCTGGTCATTTTGTCATCCCACCCTCTCTCTCTCTCTTTTTTTTTTTTTAAGTTTATTTATTTTAAGAGAGATCACTTCTCGGCCTTTTGGGTGAGATCAAGTGTTTATTTTAGGAGAGGGAGAGTGCATGTAAGTGAGAGGGGGAGGTGTGAAGAGGAAAAGAGAGAGAGAGAATCTCAAGCAGGCTCCTCCCTGTCAGTGCAGAGCCTGACTCGGGGCTCAAACTCATGAACCATGAGATCATGACCTGAGCCAAAATCAAGAGTGGGACGCCTAACTGACTGAGCCACCTTGGTGCCCCTCACCCACGGTCTTTATCTGTACCATTCATTTGATCATGAATTCATATTCTGTCTTGCATTTTTCTGTTTGTGTTTGTCTTATGTAATTATGTAATAATTCCAAAGGTTGTAAATACAAATTCCTACAGGTTTGGCTGGAGGGGCTGCGATGACCTGGAGAATATATTTCTCAATCAAAGGAAGTAGCCCTTAGTCAGGGCCAGCTGGTGGTGGCCATGAGGGAATGTGGAACCTATATTTCTGAGTCATCTGACATCGTCCAAGAGAAGTCTGTGCTCTCAGTTTTCAAGTGAAACATCTCGATCTCTAAATTTGGGCAACAACATCAAAATTTAGTTGTTATGTTATGTGTTTGCTTATTAATGTAAGATACTATTTACCAGACAAGTTACCGTCTGCACTGTCTTACAACTTTGGGTCTCTGTGCCTTGCCCCTCGCCAAGGGTGGACACTTCTTGAAAGGTAAAGGGCTGAGGGGCGCCTGGGTGGCTTAGTCGGTTAAGCGTCCGACTTTCACTTAGGTCATGATCTCGCGGTTCGTGGGTTCGAGCCCCGCGTCGGGCTCTGTGCTGACTGCCAGCTCAGAGCCTGGAGCCTGTTTCAGTCTGTGACTCCCTCTCTCTCTGACCCTCCCCTGCTCATGCTGTCTCTCTCTCTCTCTCTCTCTCCTGGAAATAAATAAAACATTAAAAAAAAAATTAAAAAAAAAAAAAAAGAAAGGTAAAGGGCTGTTTTTTCTGCAAAGCTTACAGCACCGTTCATGGGATCGAGCTCATGGCAAGCAGTCAATGAAAAAGAGAAATAAAGTAAAGCTTGCTGAGAAATGCTACACACACACAAATGCTCTAACAGCAATTGCACAGGACACTGTATCAATTCAGATTTGTCTTCAAGGTTGTCGAAGGAGCTCACCGAAAGTTTCCCTCAAAGTCTGGGATTCTATAGAAGCTGCCTTTCCAAGCCTGATGAGTCATTTATAGGGTTGTTGTTGGCTTTTTTTTTTTTAGTTTATTTATTTATTTTGAAAGAGACTGAGACACCGTGAGTGGAGGAGGGGCAGAGAGAGGAGAGAGAGAGGGAGGGAGAGAATCCCAAGCAGGCTCCCCACTGCCAGGGCAGAGAGGGATATGGGGCTCTCGAAACTGTGAGATGATGACCTGAGCTGAAACCAAGAGTCCGGCGCTTAACCAAATGTGTCACCCAGCCGCCCCTGATGAGTTGATTTAAATCAGGGTCCCCCTGCAATGCAAGGCCCTGCTGTCCAGAGGAGGGCGCTGAACTGCAACGCTGATTTAAAACCCTCCCCCTACAAAAGCTGCTCATGGTACCCACCACATTTTTCTCCCAGCCTTCTCTCATTTTCTGCAGAGCCCCTAAGCTGTACACAGTACATACCAATGAGATTTACATATGATTTTAGTAAATCTCTAAAGCTATTCTGCTACTGAGTTTTATGTGTCAAAGGCACATTTAAGGAGATAAGAGCCCTCAGCCAAGCACAGATAAGGAAGCCCAGCATGGCCTTGGTTTCTGAGTCTATATCTGGAAAGGGCTAGGTGATGATGTGTTTAGGTGGCAAAGGTTTTAAATGTCCACTGATGAAGCATTATTTGAGAGTCGCTTAAATGGAAATGGTACATAAAATCAATATTTAATTGATTCATTTCCTTTACGCGCCGGTGACTGGCAGGCTCAGAGACTGATATAAACGGAAGCCGAAAGCCAAACTTAGGCCAGCTGGCTGCTCCGTGTCCACCTCCAGCTTTAGGATTAAAGGTGGCACAACTCATGAGAGTGTTTGTGGGCGGCCGGGAGAGTGGCGACAAGATGATCGGTTGAGGGAAAGCCATCGACTCCCTCCTTCCTTGTTCCAATCCACTGCTCACTGACCCGCTCAAGAAGAAAGAGGGTGGCTAAGGATGCTTCTGCACCTTGCGTGTGATGCAGCAGCCCTCTACAGGCTACAGCCCCTCGGAAGAGGGGGCGGGGCTGGGAAAACGCCAACAGCACCCTGTGGGAAAATGTTAGTAAGAAGTCCGGGAAGGGGCAGCTGGGTTGCTCAAAGGGTAAACATCCGACTTTGGCTCAGGTCATGATCTCCCCATTCATGGGTTCAAGCCCCACGTCGGGCTCTGAGCTGGCAGTGTGGAGCCTGCTTAGGATTGTCCCTCTCTCCCTCTCTCTCTGCCCCTCCCCTGTTCTCTCTCTCTTAAAATAAATAAACTTAAAAAAAAAAAGTCCATGGATGAGAAAAGCGAAAAGAAAGTCAGATGTCCCCAGGAGAGGTTGAAGGCATTAATTCTTAGGAAATGACAGTAGTAGGAGCATGATCACTTCTCCTAACTTTCTTTTTTCTTAAGTAGGCAACATGCCTAGCATGGAGCCCAACATGGGGCTTGAACTCACGACTCTGAGATCAAGGCTTGAATTGCTTAACCAACCGAGCCACCCAGGTGCCCCATTACTTACCCTTTTCTTGCTTATTGCTGATATTCTCCTCTGCACTTTATTCGCTGTAGCATTTGATTACCAACACAACATTAGAATTAGGGTTTTTTTTAAATGTTTATTTGTTTATTTTGAGAGAGACCACAAGCAGGGGAGAAGCAGAGAGAGAAGGAGGCAGAGAATCCCAGGCAGGCTCCTTGCTGTCAGTGCTGGGCCCGATGAAGTCTCGAACTCATGAGCCGCAAGATCGTAACTTGAGACAAAATCAAGAGTCAGATGCTTCACTGACTGAGCCACCCAGGCACCCCAAGAATCATTGTCTATTTTTTACAGATGAGAGGTTACCTTAGAGGAGACAGATGATGACGATAGAATTGCTGAGTTGGAAGAGCCTTTGGATATCATGAATCATATCCTATTTTGCACACGTTGAAACAGAAGCCCAGAGAAAATAAGCTGTTTGCCCAAATCCAGTAGGTATGTATCAACAGAGACAAAATTAGAACTCAGGCTTTCAAACCTTGCCTTCTTTATTCTGGTGCCAACATTACTCAGGACCATGCTCTACAAGCTAGGCTTTTGGTCTTCTCAACAATCAAGGCTCAGAAGTAACAGGGACAGACAGGGTCTAAGAAAGGTTGGTCAGGAGGTCTTCAAAGTCTTGCCAATCTGTAGTAGATCATGAAGGAAAGGACAATGTAATCAATCCAGTGCCTTAAATAGGAACTTCGAAGGACTCCCTGCTTGTTCAATTTCACCCCTCTTAGTGCAGACCAAATTTTCCTAAGTATGGATACCCAACAGACCAAGATTAATGAACAGACCAGGATTACTTATAATTGACCTATTCATTGTTCCTATGCAGATGGTTCCACTAAGTATGTGAAAACAATTTGTTCTCTTAAATAGGTTATATATTCCCTACCCTCTATCTTGTTTACACTATTAATTTGCTTAGCAAACCCTTTTTTCCATATCTAGTACAAAGGTAAACTTCAGCTCAGCCAGAGGGTCTGAATTATTCATACATTCTAAATTAGCAGGGTCCAGATTAATGAGGTTTTACTCCACTTTTTATCCTCAACTACCTTCCCTTGGGGCATAGAGTCATTGCTATCCACTCTTTCCCTCCCTATTATCATAAGCTATATCCCCCAAGTGATGCTCCTGTAAAGGGGCACCTGGATACAGTCTCTCTGGAGCAGCTCCGAAGGCACAATGAGAGAAAGACACGCACAAGCAGTCATGTGCTGCACATTTCCTATTGCCCCGTCCTTGGTGCAGATCTTTGCAGTAAGTAGCTCTCGGAAGCCAACAACAAGCTTAGCTCCCCTTTCTCCCACATAGACTATTTTAAAAAGGACTTGGGCACCATGAGGCCATTAGCTGGAAAGACAGAAGTGGAGATAGCTTTACAGGACCACCCCGATGGACTACTTGGCGATCATGCACTTACTTAGTGAGATTTAGAACGCCAGCTCCACTGGACAGTACGAGAGGGCTGGGTGGTAAACGATCACACCCCGCCCTTGGGGTTTCGATAGGTGCACACACTTTAAACATTCGTTCCCGTGCACAATTCGTGAACAACAACTCTCGCCCTCCCCCCCCCCCAAAAAAAATTACTGCAGGGAAGGAGCGCTTTCTCTCTCTCTCTCTCTCTCTCTCCCACTCTGCCAATGTCATCTTTATGATGTGAAAATAACTATTTTGAGGTTGGCGCAATCTGTGAAAACTAACAGCAAAGAAATTATGTGTGTTTATCCAAGGTAAGTATGGAAGCACCAGGAACATAAGAACACGGACACTGTCGAGGATTAGCCGAAAGCCAGTCGCAGTATGCATGCTCATTTCCTCTTTTACTGTTTAATTCCCCCATGATGCCATCTGATCCGTTTGTGAATGTCCCCTGTGTCTTTGCCTTAACAATCGAGCCTGGTAGGCCATTCCACACATTTGTGATTCTCCGCATGGAAAAAAATGCTTCCTGACATCTGTTCTGAATTTGTTTCTCTTTAATTTCCATTTATGCTTCCCTTATCCTAACATCTGTGTCATTCTGAAAACAGTAACTCAGCCTGACGTTATCTGTGCCATTTACAATTTTATATTCCCCAGCTAGAAGTTCCTCTTAACCATGTAGTGGATGTGGAATTCTGGTGGAGGTTCAATCCGGCGAGTGGGGCTCAGCTGTGATTTCAGAGGGCTCAGGAGATGTGTCAGCCCCCAATCCTCTCTCACTATCGGTTTTGAAAGAGAAGCCAGGGGAGGGTCAAACCTGGATAAACACAGTCTTTCAGCTGGAATCCTTTCTGCTGAGGTCCCTCCCCTGACCCATCAATGCGGAGGTGTACTTCACTCTCAGTACCCTACGGCTTACCTGCCCTCTCTTCTAAGTCCCTTTCCAGCATGATCCAGAGCCCAAGGGGTTGCATACACTCAAAAAGCATTTGTTGGATGAATGCATGAACCAAAGAAGGAAAGGAAGGAAGGATGGTTATGTCTTAGAAAACAAAAGAGGGCAAGATCTAAAGCTCAAAGTCAACTCTAAAACACCTGTATCCTCTGAAGTGCATCTGCTTCTTAGAGCTATAATCTGGAAGGTCAAAATATCCTCCCCCTTACCCTTCAGTCCCCACTGTTCAGGCCAGTCTCTCTCCAGTGGGCTTGATGAGTCTATCCTGTACCCAAGTCATTTACATAAATTCTAATCAGGGTTGCGGAAGGCTGTGCTCTGGACACAGCCACATCTTCTGGCTCAGAGTTCCCACATAGGCATCCCCCATTTTTATCTCTTTGTCTAAGCTTAAGACATGTGCCTGAAACATGTCCTGAGATCCAAGAGCTTCCCCAAAGAGTTAAATGTACTTTAGTTTTAGAAGAAGAATATAGCCATTGAAGACATTTTTATCTGTTGCACAACTCCCATGTACAGGCATTGCACTACATGCTCAGAATATAATGCGGAAAAACAGACATGGACTCTATCCAGATGGAACTTAAAGTCCAGTGGGGGAGGCAAAAAAAAAAAAAAAAAAAAGGCAAGATAAGCAAGCAAGTCAAATTAACCTCCAACTGTACTTGTGTCCAATGTTATGAAGGAGAGGGAGATACAAGAGAGAATGAAGGAACAGGTTTATTTTTTTATACTGAGGAGAATCACAAAATATAGTATCACAATAAATATGGAGCACAAGGAGCCAAAGTCATCATGACCAATGCGTTGCTCAATGGTAGAAGTTCGTAGGAACCATGTGTCAGTAGAAAAGAGACAGGGGCCAAGAGAAGTCGGCGTCCTCCAATATGGCGGCAGAGATGAATACATCCGTACCTGTGTTAATGGAAGTGGAGAAGCAAAGTCTTTACTTGTTTTCAAATATGAAACGATTGGCAAAATACTGCTACGAGAGCTTAAGGAACGGAGAGCTTGGTGAATGCTGGAGATGTCTCTTTGAGAAACGGAAGAGGCTTAGGCAGAGCTGAACGGCAAGAATGTGAAAAACCCTCTGTCTTTCTTCAGGCCCAGGACACCGCCATCTTTTGCTTTGATGACAGCTCCAGCCTGCTCATTGTTTTCCCTGATGAATCTAGAAAGACATTCCTAAAGTGTCAACCTGACCCTGTCACCTCATGCTCAAACCTTTCCATGGCCCCCAGTTGTCTTCAAGGTGAAAGCTGAGCTTTTTCATGTGGTTCACAGGGACCCTCATCATCTGGCCCCTGCATATCTATCTAGTCACATCTCTTGGAAGTTTCCACAGCCCCCTCAATTTACATTCTACTTGCGCCAACTTCCTTCAATCCCATGAGGACGTGATGCACCATTTGCAGATACTGTTCTTTCCATCTAGATCTCTCTTTAGTCCTCCACTCAATGACCTCCTGCTCACCCTTTGGGAAGCCTTCTTTGAGCCCCCCCATGCCTGAGTTGGAGGGGGGTGCTTTTGTTGTGTGCTCTCACAGCCACACAACCCCATAGCATGACCCAATCCCACTAGATTATCCAACTATCTGTTTAATTGCTTCCCCACCCCCATCATACATTCTGTGAAGACAGAACCTATATCAGTCTTGTTCTCTACCAATTCCTAAGAACCAGCACAGTTCTTTCTGAAAACAGGTAATGAGTGGGTGCTGATTAAGTTGTTGAAGCCACATTGCCAGGCTGAAAGGATCTTTGGCCAATGGATCTAGAAAGAAGATGATGTTGACATCCCATTGACCGATCCCAAGCTTCCCCATTGGAACCATCCCCATTCAGAGATGAATCAGCCTCCCAGACATAAATCTGGCTCCAACCAAAAAGCCCCAACAAGACAGAACCCGGAGTTCTGCCTATTAGCATCCAAGAAGAAATCATGGGGAGGCAGAGGAATAGAGGAAGAGGGGAGAGGTGTTTCAGCACTTCCCCAAATGACACTAGCCTTGACATCAGAAAGTCCAAGAAAAGCACAGCTGCCTTTCTCCCCCTTCCCCCACCCCAAGTTATGATGAGCTGCTTGTGTCAGGATTCTGTTTCCCCCTTTTGGAATTATTTATGTGTCGCTGGGCTTACATAAAGAATCCACTCTTTGGAGGAAAACATTTTATGTCCCCCCACCTCCAATTTTTGCTAAACATTTGATATACTGATCCCGTTTTTAACTAAGCTCCAGTCTGTGAGTAATTGGTAAGTTTTCTTTCCTGGTTATATCATACTAAAGCTTATTCAGATGTGATAACGTTTTTGCTGCTGTATCTTGGCAACATGATTTATTCTGCAAATGCTCAGTGTTACCGTCTCACAAAGCTGTACCATCTGGGTTGAATTAATAGGCTACCCAGAGAAATAAATGAGAATGGTCTCCCATAATTAACATGTAGGTAAAGTATATTTAACAGATTATTATAATTAATATGTCAGTTACTGATTTCATGCTAAATAGAATTGTGAACACAAGATATTAAGATTAGTTACCCTCTCTGTGTGTGCCTTGAAAAAAAATGCAATGGGGAAAGAAATGAGGGCATGGAGTTCAGTATCAATAACATTGACCTTCACATTAAGAGCATCAGATACCAAAACTCTAAGCAAACAGTGACAATGTCAGGCATTATAAGCTGGGAGCGGCAAATTACGGGTTTCATAAATTCAGAGTTTATACCAGAGATGTCCAGCATATCCCAGATGTGACCTGCAAAAGCACAAGAATGTGCTTAATTTATACACAGCTGAAGGCGGCTATCTAAAGGAAGGGGGGTGGGGGTGGGGGAGGGAAGACAAAGAAAGAAACCAGATTTGCTCCTAATGCCAGTCTGCGCTCCCTGCTGCTCAGTACTGTATGCAAAATGCCAGTTTGAGAGAGAAAACTCACAAAGGAGGCCTAGAGGCGATGGGAACTCAGGAGGTACAGGCATCTGCGCTGGGTCCTCATGGGGGAGTAGAGAGATTTTGAGTCAACTGGCGTGGATAGCAATGGATGGGGTGATGGAGAACAAGGCAATGGGGCCGTGATGACTCACTGTCCTTTAATGTGTCTTTCACGACAAATTCCTCTATCAAGATTAGCCAGCTCCATTTCTTTCAAAGCTTCTGGGAAAAGGAGAGATTCATCTTGGCAGAGATTCTCAGAGGGATTCTGAACTGAACTGCTAACTCACCCAGCCTCGAATGCTCCTGTTCATACAGGTTCAGCCGGCTGTAAGGGACGTGTGTGTGCTTCCCACCACGGCCATGCAATGAAACATTTTTTCCCCCCGTATGTGTTTGTGTATGCGTATGTGTGTGTAACGGAAGCAAGAATGTGAATCCATTTCCTGGATCTAAAGCCTGGCTTTTCCTAGTCATTGAAAAGAGGTTTTTGGTTTTTTTTTTTCCAGACAGTCCCGCTATCCGGTACTCCTCACCAATACCCAGTGATCAGAAATGCATTGGCAATTTCTTTACTTTCTCACTGACCTTGAGAGGCTAGGCTTGGATTCAAATGACATTCTGATTTCAAGCAGCACTTTCAACTTGTGCCTTCATGGGCCTCCAAGGAAAGACCACATTTCTGGGGCTCCCAACTCCCCCCAGCAGAGAACAGCACAGAGCACCCCACCCACAAAGCGTCTGCTTCCAGGGCTCCCTAATTGATGAACAAATGGATTCATGAATCCTCCAAGCTGAGCCTTCCTTAGGGAGTCCCTGAGGATGGAGTTCAGCACGTTTCCAAAATAAGCAGGCCATCAGAGAAATGACAGATAGAGCTGAACGAAATATACTTCCCAAGGATGTATCTGTTTAGGCTTTAGGAGCAAAAGGAAAGAAGTTTCTCTGTCATCCTTTTCTCTATAGCACAAAGGAAGGAGCAAATATTGTCGTAACCGGAGGGGGGCAGGGGGACAGAAAGAGGAACCATCAGGTTAGCTCAAGAAAGAAGAGGTTAAGAAAATGCAAATTTAAACCACAATAAGATGGCATCTCATGCCTGTTAGAATGGCCATCATCAAAAAGACAGGCTAACAAATGCCAGTGTGGATGTGGAGAAAAGGGAACCTGGCGAACTGCTGGGATGAGTATAAACTGACGCAGTCACTTCGGAAGACAGTATGGAGGCTCCTCAGAAAGTTACAAATAGAACCATGCTATGATCTAGCAATTCCATTGCTGAGAATGTATCCAGAAAGGAAATGAAAACGCTAACTTAGAAAGATATCTACACCTCCATGTTCCTAGAAGTGTCATTTCCAAGTGCCAAGATACAGAAACAACCTAAGTGTCCATCGACAATGAATAGAAAAAGAAGTTGTGATGTGTATACACACACAGACACACACACTGAAATATTATTCAGCCATTAAAAAAATAAGAAACCCTACCACTTGTGACAACATGGATGGACCTTAGAGCCTAGAAGGCATTATGCTAAGCATAGTAAGTCAGACACCGAAAGACAACTACTGCATAATCTCACTTATATGTGAAATCTTAAACGCACAAACAAAAACCTCACATAAAAAGAGATCAAACTTGTGGTTACCCCAGGTTGAGAGGCAATTGGAGGAAAGTAGTCAAAGATACGGACTTCTAGAAGATCAGGTACCAAAGTTCCACATGATGGCTATAGCTAACACTGTTGTGTGATACGTAGCACAGTTGTTGAAAGAATAAATCCTGAAGGTTCTCATCACAAGAAGAAAATAGTTTATTTATTCTTTTTTCTTCCTTTTCTCTTTACTGTATCTATATGAGAAGACAGGCGCTTAGCTGAACCTATTGTAATCATTTCACAATATATGTAAATCAAACCGTGATGCTGTATGCCTTAAATTCACATAGTCATGTGTGACACTTATTTTTCAATATACCTGAGGGAAAAAAAAATAGGGATTTGTTCCAATGATCCAGGAAAGGTTCAGAGTGCCCAAGAATAAGAAGTGATCTGATCTCAGGAGAGAATTCTAACATAAAAGGAGCTCCCCTCTCAAGTTCTTTCTCTCCAGGACTCCATTGTTCCTTTCTTTACTTTTTCCTTCTCTCAGTTTCCTTCTCTCTTTCTCGGCAGGGTCTCCTTGGCTCCATTTACACATGTCCAGTGCTACAATCCCAGCTCTCCAGGAGAGAATCTGATGGGATGAGCTCGAGTCAGGGTTCAAAGGGCCAGGAGTAAAGTGACCCCAAAGTGGCCCCCTCAGCAGGAGTGGAGGAAACAACCTGATGTGAGGTGGGGGATGGAGGAGGGCGACAGAATGGAGGCAAAGCGATTAATACCACTTGATTTTTTAAAATTTTATCGATATCCTGTTGACTTACCATTGCAGTGTGGAACGTTCTGTGCTCTTTTCGAAGGGAGAGCCTCTTCACTCTGCCTTGGGTTGATTCGTTCTGGTTTCCAAAACACCTTTTCCAACCCACCTGTCATTCATGGTGTTTCTAAGACAGAAATCCAAAACTGTGAGGAGAAGAGAAACGTCTTTATGATGTTTTAAGAGTTACCATGAGGAAGGGGCCTGCTGCGCTTTTGGTGATTTATTATATCTCTGATTCCTGTCACTGTGCTTGGCCCACAGCAGATACTCAAAAGATATTTGTTGAAGAAATGAACCAATTAATGAGGCTTCGTCAGAGGCTGTAAACCTTCAGCATCAGTGTCTCAAGTAGCCATTCGTAGGGCTCTCCCTTTCACTCGTAGCAGAAGGGGCACAGCCTTTCGGATTTGGGAGCATGGACGCCATGGAGAGTGCCACTCCCAGACTCCAGCAGAGTCTGCGGGCAGGCAGCCTGCGTTCAGAGGTGAGGTGGGTACCGCTCAGAAAGCTGCCTCCAAATCTGCCGCCACACACATAAGCCCTGGGTGGCTCAAGGGAAGGCAGGACTCAGATGAGCTCTTTGAACATAAAGGGGACTCAAGAGGGACCATGACAACCAGAGAAACCAAGAAGGCAACACTGTCCCCACGCGCGAATGGTGCCAAACATAAGAGAAAGAGCTAAACCTAGCCCGCGTAGGTTATTTCACTGGAATCCCTCTAATAATGCCAAAAATGGCCTCTCATGCATTTACTTTAAATTACAGAAGTGGGTCTGACCTTGCAGTTCTACTCCTAAGGACCTCGTTTTATAGAAATATCCAGTCATGTGAGCAAAGATATATTGGCAAGGGTATTCCCTGCAGCAGGGCTTAAGATATTTTTTTAATGGGGGCGGGGGGGGGCTGGGCAAAATAGGTGAAGGGGATTAAGAAGTACAGACTTCCAGTTAGAAGATAAATAAGTCACACAGATAAAAAGTACAGCATAGAGAATATAGCCAATAATATTGTTAAAAAAAAAATGGAAGCACCTGAAATGTCCGATGGTCAAGGAATGACTAAGCGAAATATATATGTCCATATCTGTGGATTAAACGTAGCGCATCCTAAACACTATGGTAGAGCTACGTGTGCCTCTGACATGGAAAGCAGCCAAGATACGGAATTCTATTTTTGTTTAAAAATAAACTCTATACATGTGTTGTGGAAAGACTACAGATCCGCAGAAGGGAGCTGAGAAAATACACACCCAACTTTCCAACGAGTTACCTCTGGGGAGTGAGAGAGTCGGAGGAAACACCGAGGGGAGTGTTCATGCCGTACCTCCTCCCTGCTGCTGAGATTTTGAAGCAAAAGCATTGCTTTTGCAAGTTTCTGAAATATTTTTAAATAAGGAAAGTGGGGAAAAAATATGCAAAAATGCCAACCACACTGCCCGTATAAAGAACCTGTCTCAGACACTAAGTAACTTACAAGTCACTTGTCGAACTTGGGGCTAGAATTGATGTACTTCCGTAGCACCTCCATGAAGCAATGGGTTTAAGCTGTGTCGTGATGCATTTAAGTTAGGTGTGAAGACTCAAACCATTATAGACTGGTTTGCATTGTAGAGTAATTTATAAAGTCAGTGAGGTGATTTAGAATGTGGCCTCTCGGCTCTTCCAGCCTGAGCTTTGGATGTTGCTCACTTGTAAGCTTTGTGACCTTGAGGAAGCTATATAAGTTCTTCTTACATTTCAGATTATTCGCTTGTAAAATTAGGATAATAAGAGCATCTACCCCCACTCACTATAAAAATATAAATTCTGTATGTTAGGCACAGTGCCTGAGATGAGTCTGAATATCTTAACCAGTAAATAGGTATCAGTCATAAGAGATCTTATAAAATACAAAAGATGAATCATCTGCCTAGGTTCTTAAAGTGGGATTCAGATTCCCTAGGGGCCTAAAACTGGGTTTCTGGGTATCTCGGAGCCACCAGAAATTACATGGAAAATTTTGTGGGCAAGAGTATCTTACTAGGGAGAAGGTGTACAATCTTATCACATCCTTAAAGGTATCCCTGAAGGCTAGGGATCCCTCGCTGAAGTCTGCTTCTTCCAAAGCCAGCACCATCCCCAGTACCAGACCTCTGCACCAGTCTACACCTGCAGCTTCTCAGGACCATCATTCCCGCTGGGGGTCCAATGGCCACCCTTTCTCACTGGAGCGGAGTCGGCCCTGGGCTGCCCCACCAGCCAATCTCACTATGTTAGAATAATCTAACCCAATAACAGGTGAACAAATCCATACATACACTTTATCAATGCATTGACCAGGCTGGCCTCACTTAGCAGCTGGACTACTGAACTAATCAGAATGATTCCAACTTCAAGTGCCGGAAACCCAACTCACACTTGATGAAAAAGCGCAGAACGTGTTTACACGAGACCAGGAGTGCGTCCGATTCCAAGCAAGAGTGCATCCACGTGCTCGAACAACATCATCAGGAATCCGTCTCCATCTCTCCTCTCTGCTTTGTTCGGGGTTGGCTTCAATCTCCGGGGATCAGGTGGTTAACGATGAAGTTCAGCAGCTCCGAGCCAGTAACCTCAGGTTAAAAAAAAAAAAAGAGAGCTCCTCTAGGTAGTATCGGCCAGCTTTCCAGATCGACCCCCATTGGTCCACTTGGGCACTGGCCCACCTCTGAACCAATCGCCGTGGCTAAGGAGATGGACAGCTCTGATTGGGTAGCGCTGGTCCCACCTCTGGCGCTGCGGGATCGAATCACCCAGCCCAACCACGCGGTTTAAGAGTGGATAAAAGGATGCTTCCCAGAGACGCTTGGGGTGCTGTGGCCAAAAGAAAGAGGCATGGGTTTGAGATTGGGCAACTGTTTGCTAACCTGTTAGGAGCTGCCTCCAAGACACAGCGTCCGTGCTGGTGTGTCCAGAACACGGCAGCCAAGTCCTTCCTGCCGGAGACAGCCTGGCCGGGTCCTGATTCGGCAGCAGCACGCCACCGCTTCTGGCCGAAGACCTCCCAAACCAGGGATGACTGCTGTCTTCTCCAACAGATAAGCCACGCAGACGCGGCTTCTGCTGCTTACCTCCTCTCGGTATCTCTCCACTGAGGTTTTCAAAGCTCCTATTAGCCTGTCAGAAGGAAAGGATTAACATGTATTTTGATTTCTGTTGAAAACACGTTGTTTCAGAAATAAAGTTGGCATGGCAGGCATCTTGGTTGATTTAATCTCTGACACAGAAGCTTATTTATAGCATCACAGCCTTCTGAATGTTTAAAAACTCAAGCATTATAAGCCTGCTGTGCTTTTCCTGTGAAGTAGGGAACAGCACTAAATGAATAATGCCACCTGGGCCAGCCGCACAGGCACGCTCCGGAATCAAACGCAGCTTTCATCTGCTCCTGGAATGTGTGAGCTCCCTTCTGCTGACGCTGGATCCATCCTGCGGGATGTTTCCCGGGCCACCAGCCCGCATCCTGCCAGTGCAAGTCCAGAAGGAACAGGCTGGTCCCCGACCCCCTTTTCCAGGCTGCTTCCCCTCTCTTGAGAATCGTCTCCGGGGCCAGCTGGACACGTCTCTGAAATGGATGGCGTCTTCCCCACAAGATAACCCTTTCTACTGGCAGTCCGATTCCGCCAGACGTGTGGCAAGAGTATTTTTTGAGAAATGCTGGTAAAGCAACTTAAGTCACCCTCCTCGTTTCCCAGGTCAAAGCGAGTCTCAACCAGTACATTTTCCCCCAACAACTAAATCGCACTACAAATAGATATTGGTGGGGGGCATGGGTTAATTTAGGCATTTAATCCTGCCTTCCTAAAAATGGATTCTACTCAAGTTAAAAGGTACATTGGCTGGGATGTATTTAAAACAGTGGCGTAAAGGCATCCTTATAGGCAGAGGATCCCCAATGGCTACGACAAGTAGCCAAGACAAGTGGGCAAGAAGGCATTTGATTGAAGAGGCCAGTAATTGGGGTTCTAGAAAAATCTCTGGTGTACACTGACAGCATTCAGCATCAAGAGCAACCAGCAGAAAAGTGGGCGGTGGGTAGCTTTGGAGGGTGTGGTCAGCATGGCTGCCATTGGGTCATCTGTCGAGGTAGACTATATGGTACCAGTAAGACTGAGCAGAGAAGGAATTGGGTGCCACTTAAGGATTCTCAAGAGAGCAAGTTCTCAGATTCCACAGGATCCCTGCTAGACAGCTCCCAGTGCTGTTCAGAAGGAATATGATGGGGCTGACTTTTTTCTCCATGCTAGTGTGGCCTGAGGAATGCAGCTTCAAATGGATGTGAAAATATGGAACGATGCTTAATGATGAAGGGAAGCAGCATCTTGGGGTGACCAGCTGGCAGAATCTGTATAGGCAGTGCTGGTGACCCAGAACAGAACCCAAGCCTAGAAGGGGGAGAACGCAGATGGAACCCCTCAGAGGAATCCCTATCACCCGGGGCACAACAAGTCTCTTTCAGGAGTGATATGATTGCCAGAGATGGAACCCTGGAGAAAAGTACGGCTATTACAGTGGGCAGTTGCCAGAGTTTTCCTTGAGAAGAATAAAAAGAATGGGGAAGCCCATCAGACTTCAGCATGTCAAGAATCTAGCTTCTTTCACAGACCCTCTCAATGCAAATATAACCAGAAAGAAATTTCTCCAAAGAGAAGAAAGAGCTGCTTGGGATTCTCTCTCTCCCTCTAGCCTTCTCCAATAAATAAATAAATAGAAGAAGAAAAAGACGCAATAGAACTTGGCAAGCAGTGTGCGTGTATGTGTGTGTGTGTGTGTGTACACATGCACATGTGAACACTCCCCCCATCTGTGTGCAGGTGGAGGGGTGCATACGGAGATGGTGAGCTGACAGTTTACAGAAGAGAGCCCCTCCATTGGTTTTTTAAAACAGCTGCCTCCTGACGCTTGTTTATAATAGAGTTTCAGGGCCAGAGAGGCCCTGACAAGTTACCAGACCCATAGTACCTGAACTTCAGCATTTTCGGTGCATCTTTCTACATTTTTGCAGCTTTTAGTAACACCTTTTAAAATGTAATTAAATTGGGGCCCCCAGGTGGCTCAGTCGGTTAAGCATCCGGCTTCAGCTCAGGTCATGATCTCACAGTTTGTGGGTTCGAGCCCCGCATCGGGCTCTGTGCTGACAACCAGCTCGGAGCCTGGAGCCTGTTTTCAATTCTGTGTCTCCCTCTCTCTCTCTGACCCTCCCCTGTTTATGCTGTCTCTCATTCTCTCTCTCTCTCTCTCTCTCTCTCAAAAATAAATAAAATCATTAAGAAAAATTTTTAATTAAATGTATTTTTAAAGGGACACTCCTGTTGCTATCATAAATTGAAACCTGAGTCCCTGCACCAGAAGAAGGTAACCGACAACAACAGGCGATGCCCACCCCCCTCAAGAATGGGCACGTGAACCCCTCCTGTCTGCAGCACAGGGCGGGGGGGAAGGGGGGCTGAGCCAATGAAGAGTCTCCAGTAACATCTGGTGTATTGCCAACGCTCAACAGCGCCGTCCTAAGGTATTCATTCTATATTTAATTAATTTTACCGAGCTGCCTTAGGTGTCAGGTGCGACCCCAAGCCTAGGCGATTTAGCTCATGGTCTAGTGCAAAGGATGGCAGCATGGTTGGTGACGTTTTGATCATATTTTGATAAGAAAGCTGTTTTGCATTTGCTTGGCAAGTGGAAGGCTAGAAGATACAGTGCTAGGGAAGGAGATAAGTCACAGAAGAGGCCTCCGCACAGAGATTCCCGAAGCTTCCACGCCACCCACGATCCTGAGGGGCTCCCTGCTGTGAGAGGATGGGGGAGGGGGAGCGGAGAAGAAGCAAAGTCGCTAGGGCTCCCCAGACCTCTGTGTGACCCAGGCCACTGGAGGATGACCCAAGCCAGGCAGTAGTGGTGAGCGTTTTCAGAACACGATCTTACGGTCCGACCGATCTAGGTTCAAATCCTGGCCCTGCCAGCTACCCACTGTGTGACACTTTGGGTGACAAAATGTCTCTCCTCAGAGCTTCAGCCTTTCCATACATAGAGTAGGGACAGCGAAGGACTTTTCTTGTAGATTTGCTCTGATAATTCAATAAAGTTGTTACAAAAACGTAGCATGGGGTCTGGAGCATGAAGTTCCAATTGGTGTTGATTACTGTTACTCATTTTCAGGGGAATGCCACCTTTCATCAAGGTCAGGTTGATGGAGGCGGTGTCCGCTGCTAAAGGGGTGAGGGAAGTCTGTTTTCTACTCCACACACTTCAACTCCTCCCTCCCCTCCTCCTCCCCTGCCCACCATCCTCCCGAATTCACGGGCTTTCACGCAGGCATCACTCTGCTGGTTATTTTTAGACTTGGAACATTCCATAATCTCTGAAAGAGCACACAGGGTTTTGGTCACTGAGCCAGTCCTGGACCAGGAGTCAAAGATCCTAATAGAGTCTTGGCTCTTTTGTGTCCTGGCTGCCTGCGCTTAAATGAATGCTTTTCCTCCCTCTCAGCTTCCTTTTCTGTAAAATGGAGGTAATGACCGTCCCTTGGGAAGCAGTGATGTCAGTCCAGCAGATCAAAGGCTTTGGAGTCACACAGGTCTCCTTCCAGCCTTTGCTGGAAAACTCCCTGGTGATCTCAGCAGAGATACTTCCCTTTCCCATCCGAATGGAGATCATGGTAACTCTCTCCCAGGTTGTGGTGAAGATTGAGTTAGTTACCGTTTCCTGAGCACTTGTTCTATGCCAGATGCTCTTCCAAGAGCTTTACAAGTTTAAAGGCATTTACAGTTGAGAAAACTGAGGCACCGAGAGGTTGAGTGACTTGCCCAAGATCACCCAGCTAGGATTCAATTCCCAACCGCCTGAGGCCAATGCACTTCAACATCCACTGCCTCCTGTGATTCCTGCAAAGTGCTTAGCTCCGTGCTCAGCACACAATAAGCACTCAATAAACATTAGCTGCTATTACCCCTTCGCAGGATTTCTGCGAAGGTGAACGAAAGATGGACCTTAAAATACTTGGGAAATTATAGGTGAAATACAAATGGAAGTCAGAAGCAAGGCAGACAATCAAAAAAAAATTTTTGACCGAGTTTCCTGCGCATTGTTTTACTACCCTGTTGATTTCACCAACTCCAATTCAAAACCAGGAACAAAAACACACGTGGTATTTTCTTGCCTTGTTAACGCTATAGTAGAAGCATTAAAAGCAAGCCTCGCAGAGCTGGCCAAGAAACCTTTTGCTAGTTGTGACTTCTACTAATAAAAATAAGTCTGCCTGTAACTTCTTCTGAAAAATGCAAATAGTATCATGATACCAAGGAAGCCTGAAATTCTAGTTCCCCAGCTCCCTCTCCTAAATGAGGGGTCAGGTGACCAAATCCATTTGCCATCTGTGTTTGTAAATAAAGCTTTATTGAAACACAGCCATGCATATTCATTTATATATTGTCTATAGCAGAGGTAAAATGGTTTTGATAGAGACCACATGGTCCACCAAGCCCAGAATATATACTCTCTAGCCCTTTACCAACAAAAGCTTGCCGGCCCCTGTCCTAAATCATGCAGTGTAAGTAAAGTATGTCAATAGTCAGATTTGTTCATTGTATCCTGAGAGCCATGATGCAGTGGAAAGGTTATAAATTTGTGAGTCAGGTGAAACAACAGCAGAGACACCTGACCCTTCTTGAGTGCTCGCCCTATGCCTGCCAGTAGCTAAGTGTCTAATGAGCCTCACTTAATCTCTATAACAAACTTGCACAGTAGTATCAGTCCCGTTTTACAGATGAAGAAACAGAGGCTCAGAGAGGTCAAGTAACTCGATTAAGGCCACACAGCTGAGAAATGGGGGAGTCAGAACTTAAGTCCAGATCCAAAGCCCTGGCTACTAGCCCTTCTACCTGCTGCCTCCAGGCCACAGAGCCAGTTTTGTTCCTTTCCAGGCAAGCAGGGCGAGTAATCTGAGTCCTTATTCTGGCTCTGGGTAATTTCAGGAGCAAATGACTACTAATGGATGTCTTTGCCAATTCCAAAGCATCCCCTCCTGTGATTGCCCTTCCCTTTCCCCACTTTTCTTTTCTTTCCAAAGGAAAAGGGCAAGCTTGCCCCCCCCACATATGTGTGTGCACACACGTGTGTGCACACACGNTCTGGCTCTGGGTAATTTCAGGAGCAAATGACTACTAATGGATGTCTTTGCCAATTCCAAAGCATCCCCTCCTGTGATTGCCCTTCCCTTTCCCCACTTTTCTTTTCTTTCCAAAGGAAAAGGGCAAGCTTGCCCCCCCACATATGTGTGTGCACACACATGTGTGCACACACACAAACACATAGGCAAGGGTGGATTAAAGCAATGGAACAGATAGGAAATCAATATGTAGTTGGGTGAAGTTGTGGGTTTTTTTTTTCAAGTTTGCACTTCAAAGTCACTTTGGCCAATTGTCAAAATGTCAGGTGTGGCCTTTCTCTCCTTTTTTCTCCTCTGCCTCCTTCTCAGCTTCCTTGCATTTCACGGTGTGTGCTGTTTTTCTTGGCCCCAGCTCCGAAGAAGGGAGAAATCCATCGGTTTCATTAGCTCTTTGAAAAACGAGGTGGGACCAAGTTGGCGAGGTGACAGGGTCACCAAGAGTCATTTATCATTTTCGATGAGGCATAATAAACTCCTTGAAGCTGGACTCTAATTTAATTGTCTTCTACTTAATTGAGGAGAAGGAAGCCAGTTCCAAGGTACCGACTGAAGGTGTTTTTGCTGAAACATAGTTCGTATTTGTATCCTGTAGGCGACAGAAAAAAATCAGCTTCTGGTTAAGCTCTCTGTCTCTCATTCAACACCATCTTTATTTGGTCTCTAGTGCAGTCTAGATTTTTCCCTCTCCAAACGGATTCATCCCCTTTCAGTAAATGGTAAGGCCATCCACTCCACCAAAAATAAAGGAGTTGACCTCGATTCTTCACACCCTGAAGCCTCACCAGCAAATAATATCAGCTTCACCAAAGGGGACCGTTTCTCACCACCCCTGGTGAGCATGTCCCTAACTGAAGCCACCACCAATGCTTACCTGAGTACCTACCAAGCCTTCTCAATATTTTTCTTGTTTCCACTTTTACCCTCCAGATCTCTTGGTTCATTCAGCAGCCCAAGTGCGGAAAATCTAAATCAGATGATACCACTTGAATTCGTTATCTAGTGCTGCAGAACAAATTACTCCAAAATTTAGCAGCTTAAGATAAAAAAGAAACATTAATTATCTCACACAGTTTCTGAGGATCAGGAATCTGAGAACAGCATGGTTAAGTGGTTCTGATGGAGAGTGTTTTGTGAGGTTGCAGTCAATACGGCGGCCTGGGCTGCTGTCATCCGAAGGCTGGACTGAAGCTGCAGGATGCACTTCCAAGGCAGCTCACTCACAGGTCTGTTGGCTAGAGACCTCAGTTTCTCCCCCACACGGACCTCTCCTAAAGCTGCTCGAATATCCTTATGGCTTGGCAGCCGGCTTCCTCCAAAGTGAATGAACAGAGAGAACAAGGCAGTAGCTTCAGTGTCTTTTACAGCTTAGCCACAGAAGTTACATCTGACATTTCCACATAGCCTGTTAGCTGTGGGCCAGTCTTATTCAATATGGAAGGGTATGAATAGATACCAGGGAGCAAGGATCACTGGGGTCCCCTTGGACACTAGCTGTCAGAAGACTTCTTTGCCTACTGGCTTCCTACTAGAATTAGAATAAAGTCCCACCCTGTTATTACAGCTTGCCCTGTTCAATCGGGTCTCCACTTACATTCCTCTTACCTGCGTGGCTTCAACTACTGTGGACATCTTTCTGACCTCAAGCATATTCCTGCCTCAGGGCCTTTTCACTTGCAATTCCCTATGCCTGGAATGTCCTTCTTCCAGATTCTCACATGGCCGGTTCCCTGCCATTTAGGTCTAGAAGCAACTGTCACCTTCTGAGAAGCCTGTCCGCCTACCCTAACTAACTAGAGTTGCCTGCCCTTGTACCCACTCCCCCACCCCCAATGAGGAATCAAGAAGGAAAACTATCACACATCAATTTTGATTTAAAGCTTATCCCGGTCTAATCATTTCATTGGAAAGAACTGTTCTAGGTAGAGCTCAGTTGCTTGGATGTCTTCCCCTCCCCTCCTCAATGTCTCTTTGAGCCTTTCACCAGACTCTCCAATGATTTGAAAGCCCCCCAAGGATCAACAACCCCTAGGAGCCAAGTAGATAGCCATAAATAGGTTCCTTCTCCCAATCCACATGAATCTAATTTTTTTCAAACTCTTTGCACATGCATGGGCTTTCACCTGTGCACTCACAGCGCACACAGACACATCAGGCACTACACAAAGCCCTTCATCACCTCTCAAACTGCATCTCACATAATTCTCACAACAGACACCTTGAGTCTTACCTCCAACCTACAAATGAAGAGGCTGAGGCTTGCCTGGGACTTTACACCAATTAAATGGCAGGAGCCAGAATTCAAGTCTTGCTTTAACTACCAAGTCTATAGTCCTAACATGACATTATATTACCTCTTCCAATGTTTGCAGAGGCAATGTACAGAGTCATAGTAATTCACCACATGTCTCTAAATAATTTTATAGTAATACAGACCACCCCAACTCCCAATAGTTTGGCTTACAGTTTTGTTTTGTTTTTTACTTTACTGTTTTTCGACTTTACATTGATAGGTAAGGGATAACACATTCAGTGGAAACTGTACTTTGACTTTTGAATTTTGAGATGTTACCAGTACCATCCTTGCCTGAGATGCTGGGCAGCCATGGCCAGCCTCTGTTCTCAGTCAGCCTTGGGATCTCAAGGGTCAACAACAGATATACCTGCAACCATTCTGTACCCATACAATCATTCTGTCTTTCCATTTCAGGACAGTTGTCAATACATCCCATGAGCTATTCAACACTCTATTAGAAACTAGGTTTTGTGTGAGATGATTTTGCCCAACTGTAGGCTAACATCAGTGTACTGAGCCTGTTTTATTTAGGTAAGGTGGGCTGAGCTATGATGTTTCGTTGGTCGGGTGTATCACATGCATTTTCATCTTGTGGTATTTTCAACTTAGATTGGGTTTATTGGGACAGAAGCCCCTCATTTGATGAGGAAGACCTGCAAGTGAGTTTTTCTTACCTTAACAAACAATATTTATCAAACACCTGCTATGCAGCCAGGACTACGCTAGTTGCTATGGGGAGAAGCCTGACAATTGGAGCCCTCAAAAAATTTGGAAGAGTGAGAACATTCCCAGGATGGGTGGAGCAGGGTGGGGAGGGGCATTTAAGGTCAGATGGAAAAAGAAGTCTGAATCAAGCCCTGAAGAAGAACCAGGATGTCAATACCAGAAGGGAGGAGGGCAGGCATCGTAGGCAGAAGGACGTGCTTTTGTGAAGCAAAGAAGTGGGAAAATAATGAGATGGCCAGCTTGAGAGGAACTGAGGCCACACACATGAAGGTACCTGGTGTAAAAACAAAATCTAACATGATATGAGAATGACATGTGAGGAGAAGGGACTGACAAGGCAGGCAGGTGTCCATAAACATCTGTTGAGAGAAGGAATGAGACATAAATACCGGTCCTTTCCCAAGAAAATCTCACTGCAGATTTAGCTTGACATCCTGTTTGCCTGCTCTTAAGTAACCTATATATAAACTTGAGGAAATTGAATAGTCATGTGTTTTCAATCAATTATGTATTTGGGGTCAGATAAACAGGTTATATAGGTTCTTTTATTTATTTTTAAAGGAGTTTTTAATGTGTTTTAAGCTTACTTATTTATTTTGAGAAGAGAGAGAGAGAGAGAGAGAGAGAGAATCCCAAGCAGGCTCCACGCTGCCAACAGAGCCCGATGCAGGGCTCAGTCCCACGAGCCATTGAGATCATGACCTGAACTGAAACCAAGATGTTTGTCTAGACAACATCCATATTTTACAGATACTTGATATTAGCTTTCTCTCCCTAACCCCAACCTTTTATTCTATGAAGCAGATGGGCCACATTGAGACAGGCAGGGAGGACAGACATGGGCATTGTAGGTGGTGGGGACCTCACTGGCATTGTGGTGGACACCGATTACTTTGGCTGCTCAGAAAAGCAACACTCCTCCTCTCCAGCTCTGCCCCACGCCCCTATTCTAATCATGTGACAGATTTCACCCTCCTGGACACAAATATTGTGGAGGGAGCTTAGCCTAAACCACATTGGGCCCCCGACAAGGCCCAACCTCTTGGCTACAACAGTTGTGCCAGATATGAGTACCCGATCCGAGCCAGGCCAATCAGAACTCTTTTTTGGAATTTTTGAACCTGGATCCAGGAAGAGTGGTTGAGTTTCCATTTCTGCCCTCTGAAATCCCCCATCCTACAGAGGAAGTAAGTCCGCAGTAGGAGACAGTATGGATATTCACGTCTGGAGTAGAGATAAGACGAAGTAGAGACCACCTGAGAAGCACTTTGGTTCCAAGGTCCCCCTGCGCCAGGGATCCAGCCTTCCTTATCTTTCTAGATTTGTGAGTCAGGAAACTTCCCCTTTGGACCTAAACAAATCTGAGGTGGGTTTCTGTCTCGCAACCCAAAGAACCCTATACCCAAGCAAAGAAGGAAATGAGCTTATCCTGTCCAAAGAACAACGAAAAGACAAACTTCACCAGAATAAGAGGTTTATTTTACAGAATTGTGAGATCAGAGCTGAATCAAGAGGGGCGTAAATGCCACGCCACGAGGCATCACCGAGGCTTTTTGAGCGCAGAAGCAACTTGGCAAAAGCAATCACTGAGGATGAGTAAATGTGAGATGGGACATCCGTGATGTGGTACAGCAGGTAGAGGCTAGGCGGGGAGACCCGCCGGGAGGCCGCTGGCAGTGCAGCAGACAAGGTTTCATGGCGTCAACCTTCAGTGAGCAATGCAGAGTCACGGGCTCCACCATGTTGGCACAGGAGCCCTGAAAGCGCCTCCACCTTGGGAATCTTGCTTGACAACGGCCTCATTAGGGAAAAGCTCTATCGACAGTCACATCAATAACTAGATGTGTAATTAACTTAGATTCCCACCCCTCCCCCAGGGGGTGGCAGTGGGGCAGGCTGAGAATAGAAGAGCTCCATGTCGTAGTCAAAGCTTTTATGGATGTGTCTTCCTCCTGCGGGTGCCACCCTGACAGCATGGCTAAACGTGGCTTAATGTGACAGTCCCAACAATCCATTGTTAACGACACGCCATTGTTGTCATCTGCATTTGGTAAATGCAATTTTTTGCCTGTTTGCTCTTCCCTAGCTTTCTCTTCTGGGTTCCTGGCCCCACCGTGTTCCTTGGG
>NW_027551573.1:5884071-5948827 GCF_008692635.1 Crocuta crocuta | reverse complement strand
TACCATCCCTGCTATTGGGACACAACAGTTAAATAATGTGAAATTGCACGGATGCCAGTGAAATAAAAGTGAGTTTTACAAAACCAAGTTCCTTCCCTGAACATAATAACAGTAAATTTCTAGGGTCCTATAGTGTAATATCCATTAGATTTATTATGTTGCAATTCCCAGTGCCACCAGTTCTGCCTGAGGGTGAGTATATTACATTTCATCACAGTTTCATTTTCTCCTACAGATGAGAAATGGGAATGTGATTGCAGTTATGTAGCATGCATGTGTTAAATCTGATCTCTAATAAAATCAAACACATCACAACCCAAAGCACTTTAGCACAGTGTCGGCAAAATGAAACACCATCTGTCATCATGTAGAGATTGCCTTATTATAACACAAAATCAAACTACTCAGTGTGAACATTGTTACTTAATAAATGGGTAAATGAAAACTGATAATTATGATCTTATTTATTTTAAATGATTCCTTAAAGCCACCAAAAGTGCAACATAATTTGTCAATTAGACGCTCTGGACCCNTAAATAGACTCGAAGAGAAACAAAAGAGAGGGATTGAAAGGAACTTTCAAGAACTGCCAGAAGTGGAAACGAGGAAGGGAGCTCAGGGCTCGAGAAACCATGGCCAGTCCCGTGGTGATTATGGTTGCTACTCCAGAATCGCCTGGTGTTTTCATTTGGGAAAAAAATATTGACACTTTCCAGAGTGCTTGAAGACATAGTGACAGACTGGTGACCCTGCCTTGGTTCCCATGAGGCACATGAAAGTCATGATGTCGTTTGGGGACAGGAAGCTTTAGCTTGGTTTTCATCTTTCATTTGACTAGGACACAATTAGTCTAGGGTTAGTCATTTCTGAAAACAGATATTAAAGCATGTAGGAAATACACAATTTGGGAGAGAGGAGTGGGAAGGTTGAAGCATTAAGGGTACTAGCTATTGTGAATCTGCCATGATATGAAGGAGGGCTTTGCTCTTCTCCGGAAAAGAGAAAATGGAAACATCTAAAGGACCTGTTGTGATCGTAGACCCATGGTGATGTCTCTTCCTAATGCTTTTACCTATAATCCTGATTATCTGCCCTGATGAAATCGCAACTCTTCCTGAGATCTTGGAGATGTGACAAGAGTCTGCAAGACCAAGAAGATACAGGAATGTGAGCTGTCCCCATGCTAAGCAGTTTGATGCAAGTGTAGTACACAGGGATTAACAATTCCGGACTCTCCCTTTCACATGATATCCAGTTTTTTTTCCCCCCAAAGAATCTTGCTTTAAACGCTACAAATTCTCTTAGTGCCCAAGAAATGGATGGAAAAGTTTACAGACCTTCCGAGGTTTCCCAGATGTCCCCCTCCAAGACCTGGAAACAATGTCTTACGTGTCAGGGAAATAAATTCGAGTCTGAAAAAAATATAATCTACTGCCATTTTACCATCCCCCTCACCCAGCGCTTTTAAGGGTAGCTTCATTTCCAAATGTCAAGAAAACTTTATTGCAGTGTGGTTTTATCTCTAATATTCAATTAGGTAAACATCTTTGGAGCTCATGCTATATTTAAATCAATGGGGTGATTTAAATAAGCAGTTTGCATTCACATGTAATTTGCAACCCAGGTAGAGCAAACTTGTAACAAGTCACATTCAAAGGAAAACCCCAATAAAAACTCTGGTCACCAAAGTTCAATGGAGCTTTCTGGCTCGTGAACACATGGATGTACTAGAAGGGTGACATACTCTTGATTCCACAGGGAGATGGCATACCCTTTCATACCTCATCCTGTGTGTATCCTTCATAAGAAAACTGTAATTGGAAGGGTTGCTTTTCTGAGTTCTGTGAGTCATCTTAGGGAATTACTGGACCTAAGGAGACTGTAGAAAACCCTGAGTTTAAGCCAGCCATCCGGAAGGGTAGGTGGTCTGGGACCTCACTTGCAGCTAGCGTTTGAGGTGGAATCAGTCTCAAGGAGGATTTTGCTCTTAACTTATGGAAAATAATCCTGGTGGGCCTGACCTGTTCAAGTGATCACTTAAAAGGAATGAGGCTCCCAGTGGCAAGAGAGTTGAAAGCATCAGAGGGATTCAACAGGAGGGACATTCTCCGTTGCTGGCTTTGAAGATGAAGCAAGTCACGTGGCAAGGAATATGGGGCCTCTAAAAGAACAGCTCCAACTGACAGCTGGCAAAAACGTGGGGACCTTAGCTCTGCAACTGCAAGAAATTGAATTCTGTGACAACCATGTGGCCTTGGAAGAGGACCTCGAGCTCAAGATGAGAGCCTGGCTGACACCTTGACTGCAGGTTTGTAAAACTCTGAGCTGACAACCAAACTACACCACACCCAGACTCTGACCACAGAAGCTTGATCTAATGAGTTCATTTCAAGTCAGTAAGTTTGTGGTAACGTGTCACACAGCAATAGAAAATTAATGAAAGAGGGCCTTGTGATGAAAACATCGTGAACGTCATTGTCCTTCTGTATACCCATATTGTTTTGTCTGCTCAGCTTCTCTGATTATCCAGGAGTGATTCCATTGCCAGCGCCCCACCCAATCCTCATGGCTGTCATGGGGGCAGCCATTTTGGAAACGTGGCCACCTGCCCCATGGACAAAGCCCATTGGTCCAGGAGTGAGATCCAGATGGACCAAGTAGAGAACCCATCTCAGGAACTTTCAGACTTGAGAGCCAGATGGTGGCTGAAACTATAAGAAGCAAAAATCAAGAATTAATGGTAGCCATATCTTCTCCTATGTGGGAGGAATTCCTGGTATGAGAGAAAAGAATGAAGTCAACAAATCAATACACAGAGAAGCAAGGACAAGAAATATCGTGGCCGTATTTAAGTCCCCCATTCCAGTTGATTCTTAGGTCCAGATACAACCCATCTTTAGGTTCTGAGAGACACTCAGGTATCTTTTACGATAAATTCCTTTTTGTTCAAACAAAGTCAAGTTGGGTTCTGACTATTGTAATGAAAGTGGTCTTAACTAACACAACAATATTAGTAAAACTCTGTCATTTTCTGATTCCCATGAGCCCAAGGGTAAATTCTGCTTGTATTAAGACAATGTCTCTCCTCTAGAATATTTTCATTGGATACCCCGCATATAGTGTGCCAAACTCCCCAGACACAAATCTAATCAAGTCCTTTATGTTTGTCATTTGGATGTTGTTTCCACGGGATGCCAAAATTACTGATTTACTTGATCAATTAAGGAAACCTGTTACTTATCATTAAAAGAAAAGAAAAAAAAAAAGTTAGCCAAAGTTGATTCACAGGACTGGCCTTCAAACACGTTGTTGAAACAAACATTTGCCTGAGCTACCACACATCCAAGCTTTCAAAGGATGAAAACTGAAGGGACTTCAGAGTGTCTGGGGCCACGCTTCCTCTATATTTCCCTCATTAGCCCAAAACACTGAACACGGCCACTTCTCCCAGACTCCCCCCAGTAAGTAGGGGTGCTAGCCAACATCTCCCTCCTTTCATCTGTGATCATGTCTACCAAAGCCCAGGAGAAGTTCAAGACAAGTTTAGAGAGTCAGGGAAACCCCTTGGGATTTGGAAGAAATAGCACTTAAGGCCTCCTGCCCATTTTCCCATGAAAATCAAATAAAAGTCCAACAATAAGGAAAGAACGAGTGTAGTAGTGCGTTCCCTGTTGCAACAGATCAAAAATCAAAACTCAAATGGTCTTCAGAAAAAAGAAAAAAGACAGGACCTCAAGTAGCTGGAAATGTGAGGGCTGCATCAGCATTAAGCTGTGGCCACCGTGAGCCGGGACTCCAGCAATGGCTTCCGGATGTGGTTCCTCTCTCTCTCCCCCCTCCCCTTGCAGTTTCCTTCTTACTCAGTCACTCTTCACGTGCTGACTCCAGACAGGCCCAGATATTATTCTCAGAGCTTCCAGTCTGGTACTAAAGAGAGATTCTCTACTTCTCCCAACTGTTCAACAAACGCACACATCTCAAATACCAGTGGGCTGATTTGGGTCAAGTGTCCATCCCAATTCATTGTACAGAAGGAGGGCTGAACTAGGGTGAGTGAG
This sequence comes from Crocuta crocuta, assembly GCF_008692635.1. Lineage (NCBI taxonomy): Eukaryota > Metazoa > Chordata > Mammalia > Carnivora > Hyaenidae > Crocuta > Crocuta crocuta. The sequence continues at coordinate 5,944,769 of NW_027551573.1, read as the reverse complement.
GTGCTTCCCTCCCCCAAATCAGAGCTGTTATTGAACATAGGAATGACGTCTAGACTGGCAAAAACAATAGGTGTCAACTACCCTAGTCTTGCCTGGTCCCAGGTTCCATGGTGCCTCCTCCCCACACCTGCACCCATCTGACCTACATCTGCAAGCTCAACTGGTCACAGTCCTGACTTTGAGCACAGAGGATTTAAGACAGCATCAGTCAACCTGATATTCTGCCTCAAGTCACTCTTGCTGTCTTCTAGCTCTTACCCCACTTTATATCCCAGGATCCTGTCCTTGTTACCTAACTAGGCCTCTTGTCTTGGCCACCTTGCCTTGGAGACCTCCATTCACTCAAGACATGCGATGGCCCTACCTTGTTTTTGCTAATGTTGTCCCAGGGACTGGCTTGGAACTCCAGTCCCTTATTGGGCCAGGTGTGGACAGACGTCCATGATGTCAACACGGAGGTCCATATATTACGCATTCCTGAACCCTCTGCTATCGTGTTCCACTTGCCTCTTCTTCCATGTCTTGTTATTTCCTGCTTAATCCTCAAAGCCCATCCCCAATCCAGACTCCCGCCTGACCTCCAATGGCTAAGGTCTGATTGCTGGGCATAACATTCTTCACTTATTCACAGCTATGTTGGATTCAAACAAACAAACAAACAAAGTCCCGGCGGTGGGGTATGTTTTTATATTTGCCACCAGCAGCCAACCCCCTTTTCTGCAATACACCAGTTTTTCTCTTGGGAACCTACCCTGTGCCAATCCTTGGCTTGTTTGCCCTCAGAGCCACTCCTCACTTTTCCCTTGATCTATTCTGTATTTCAGGAGAGCTGAATTTCCCAGGCCCCAGTGTCTGCTGGTTTCTAAGTGGATTAAGTTAAGGAGAGACAATGGCAGGAGACGGGAGTAGAGGGAGAAAGGAGGAGGGTAGGGGATTGCCTGCCTCTCTGCCTTGGGTGATGTCACCAGCATGGGGCCACCTTCTCCATGGCTTCATTTCCTGCCGGACAGGCTCTGCTGTGGCTCCTGCTTTCCCCAAGTGGGCTTGCCACAGAGCCTGGAACGCTGCTTCTTCCTCCCTCCGTCCCTCTAGCCAAGCTGCAGAAGCTACGTCCTGCTGTGAATCTCAGGAACGCTTGGCCATCCCCACTTGGCAGTGCCACTCTGCCGTCACACGTGTGACCCATCTCCTGCATTAAATTACCTCTGCTTTAAATATTGAAAGTGGTTTCAGCTTTGCTAGCTGGGCCCCGGCTGATCCCCAAGCAACCCCCACCCCGATTCTCAGGCCATTTGCTTCGTGTTAACTCCACCCCCAGCTGCAGAGGTGGTCATGTGACTTAGACCTGGCCAATCAGAACATCGCATCCTCGTGGCCATGGTGATTGGCTCAGGAATTTGCACAGAACACCATCGCAGCCGGTCGTAAATACCGTCAGGACTTATGCTGGGACTATCGGGAAAGAGATTCTCCTTTTCCTCCTGGAATGTAGCATGCAAGCCCAGATGTACTAGCAGGCATCTTGCCACTTCGTGGAGAGAGCCCTGCCTGAGAAAGAAGCCAATATGGGTGATACCAGTGTTGAGAGACAAAGCGAGGAAAACCGTGTCTTTATAGTATCTGGGGTCTGATATCTTGAGCCCCTGGAGTATGAAGACAAAAGAAACTGCCTTGTGGGGAAGCTGGGAGAGGAGGCTATATTTATATCAATTTACTTGTATCTATCTATCTACCTACTTAGCCACCTATGTTATTGTTTGTTTGTTTGTTCTAAGTAGCTGAAAAGACCAGTCAAGGCTAGATCCGAGGGTTCAACTAATATTATCTGGGCAAGGTCTTTTTCTCGCTCCCCACCACCGCCTTGTCCTTGGTGGTGATTGGCTTGGCTTAATTATGTGCCCAATTCTAACCCGCTGTGACTAAGGGGTTAAACTTCATTGCCCTGTCCTGGCCATGGGTCTGTCCCTAGGAGTATGGGAGAGGAAGGGGTCAGCCCCACCCAAACCACATGGAAAGAGTTTGGGGAAAAGTGGTTCCCTGGGAGTGTTTCCGGTGCTGTAACTTCCGGATGAGCAGGAGGCATCGAGAGTCTCTGACCCAAGTCCAGTGCTTTCCTTTTGTAGCCAGGAAAATTTAAGAAGGGATGGAATGCTGTGCCCTAGGCCACACAGCCCCAAAGCGCTTTCCTGTGCCCAGTGTCATGGCAGCTGAAGGCCTCCTTAGTCTCCTTCCGTGACAGTTGACCTGATACCCTCCATGATCTTTAAACAACACCCAGAATGGTCCCAAATGTCCCCAGTTCATGGAGTCCTTGGAATTTCAATAATTTATGCCATTGCCCTAGGGCCCAAAGAAATACATGCCACTTCCATTTATGTAATAGTTAAACCCCATCAACTAAAGAAACATTTATATTCTAATGACTTGGTAGCCAGTTGAAGACATAGTGCTACAAATAGTTGGTATTTCATTCCTTAATACCTACAACTACTTATTCATGGAATGCGGGTTCCCATCCATTGGACACTGCACAGTTTCTCAAACTTTGGAATCAGATTAGACACCACTGCTCTTATTTTCTATTCCACATAATATTCCCCAACCTCTTGCTTTCGATCACAGTAACTGTCCAAAACACACACACACACACACACACACACACACACACACAAACCTTCTCAAAGATATGACATCATAGAAAGAAATGTAGCACCCTTCAATATTGACTACCTCAAGGTAGTAGTTGATAGATGCCAACAATCATTGGTTTCCTTCCAAAATGTTAAAAATCCCATAGCGCCACCATGAGTTACCTGCAGTGATCTGATGATACACCTTGACAGTGTGGGAATGACAGCCTTAGATAAAGGCCCCTGGCCTGTCCCCAGGGTAGACTCAGTCTCCTTTGGCAGTAGAGAGCCATGGAGTATGAGGGTGCCGCTAGCAAATGGCCAGGTTTGGGGCAATCTCATGCCTCTCCTCTCCCATCAGAGCAGAGGAGACCCCCTCTCTGCGACTCTAGCTTTTCAAAGAAAAATAGCAATGCCATCCCCAATTCTAAGGAATCAGGGTGACCCCTTTTGGCCTCCTCATAAAGACGGCGGGACCGGATGTCACCGCCTCCAAAGACTTGTGACACTATTTGTTGCATCTCAACGTTTGTTTTCCTTGATGTAGTTTCCTGTTTCATCTTGCCTCTCTGGCCTCTAATCTCATTACGAACAAAGCGCTTGCATTATAAATGCCTTCAGAAACTGAGCAAAAGCCTGTTTAAAAATTATGTTTTTTGCCCAAAATGAAAATTGATGCTGTTTATTTTCCCTTCACAATGTCCACTGACCCAGAAGCATAGAGACCTGTGCTCTAAACACGCTTCTGTCATCCCCTTGCTTTGTGATACTGGCACACACACACCCAGCTCTCATTTTTTTCTCATTTGTTAAAAAATAAAGTGGTGGGAGGCAGACTTTGAGATTTACCAACCAGTAAAATTTTTCAACCTTCAGAAAAAACTTTTTTAATGTTTATTTATTTTTGAGAGAGAGAGGGAACCCGTGCAAGCAGGGGAGGGGCAGAGAGAGAGGGAGACACAGAATCTGAAGCAATCTGAAGCAAGGTCTAGGCTCTGAGCTGTCAGTACAATGTGGGGCTCGAACTCACGAGCCATGAGATCATGACATGAGCAGAAGTCCAACGCTTAACTGACTGAGCCACCCAGCTGCCCCACCAACTAGTAAAATTTTTAATGCTTTGGAAATTGACCTGATTGCCAGGGGTTAATTTTTTAAATTTATTTACTTTTGAGAGAGAGAGAGAGCAAACATGGGAGAGGCAGAGAGAATGAGAGAATCTCAAGGAGGCTCCACACTGTCAATGAGGAGCCCGATGCAGGGCTTGAACTCACGAACTGTGAGATCATGCTCTGAGCTGAAATCAAGAGTTAGGAGTCAGACACTTAGCCAGCTGGGCCAGGCACCCCTTAGGGATTAATTTTGTCAAAGACAAACCAAGAGCAGCTGCTATCTACCATTACCATTAGTTTATAACATAAAGGTCATTTACTACCAAAAAAGGAGAGAGGAAATATCCCAATAATCTCCATTCTAAACGAGTTGTTTCTTTTGTTTTATTAGAAGAACTCATTTTTGTCCTTTCTCCATTTTGCTTCAGACTGGTGAAAACATCATCACAGCCCAGCGCAAGCTATGAAGGAGCATTTACATACCTGCAGCCTTGATTTCGCAGATATTCACTGCAATGACTTACCTTCCTGAGCCTCAGTATCTCCATCTGCCAAAGGGGCACAGGAAAACCTGCTCTCTTGCTTCCAGGCATTGTGAAGAATGTGAAATGAAAATGTCGAAGGAATCGTGCTTTAAAAAAAAAAAAAAGTGACGATATTCCCGGCACCATCTTTTGGAAACCTGCATGGTCCACCCAGAATTAAGGCTGAAATTATAGACCTCCAACTTTCCCTCTAACTCTCCAGCCTTGGCTGGTTTAATTTAGACCCTAAACATTAGTTTAACAAAGTGCTTTCATGTTTATTATATTGGATTAGCAAATTATAAACTATCATATGAGGCTTTCAAGAACACCCAGACAAATGGCCTGCACACAGGGAAACATCATAGAGCCACCATATGGGTTTCATTTATTAAAGCTTTGGACCCCAAGCGTGGGGAGGGCCAAGCTCTTTTATAGAGGCACTCCTGAGGATTGGTTGCTAGGAAGCTACAAAAGCTAGTGTTTTTAATGAGATTTAAAGTATCATAAATTATATATTATTTTCTGCACTTAGGACATTCATAGCTCTTCAGTTTATTTTGTATTTCATTTTGCATTGGTGACATATAATCCCTTTACATAGAGAATGCCTTGCATAAGAATTCCCTCAGAAATCAGAGCGAAATTACATTTCAAAATTATTTTTTTTTTGCTCCCTAAAATAAAAGTGCCCATTTCTTTGTCTCCTTCTGCATGTCCAAGGCAGGCAATTGCTAAGAATTTATTTTCTCCAGTTGGAACGAAAAAAAAATTAATCCCAGCCTTTACCAATAATAATTACTCAAGTGAATACTGTGAGTTGAGTCTGGAGCCGCTGTTAATAAGAATTCTCATAATTCCATTTTCTGATGAGAGTTAATGTGTGTTCTGTGGGTTTAATTCCACAGATAATTACGAAGGCAGTATTTAAAAAGCCTGTTTAGTTGGTGCTCTTCCTCAACTGCTTCAGTGTTCAACTTTAAATAAAGAGGCAGCCGTTCCACAAAAGAAATTAAAAACTATTTGGTTTAACTGCCCATCTTTAAGGAGGCGAGGTATTATGCAGATAGGGCTCCCAGAATTGGCTCCGGAGTTAGGCTCCATCCAATCTGCATGATAAAAGGCAACCCCTGGCCGGGCGCAAAGGGCCAGGGGGTGTATTTCTGCTGACAGCGGCCACCGATAAGACAAGTTAAGACAGTGGTTTTCGATTAAGAAATTGTTTTGATCAGGGATGTCTTGTGAAATGAGATTTTTAAGATCTCTGGAAAACAACGGTCCCCGAGAAGCTCGTGTTTTCCTCTTCACTTCCGGCTTCGTACCTTTTCTTCTCCATCATAAGCTTTTCGCTGGAGGCTCTAAAGGGTGATCTAGAGCCTTCCTCTAGGCTGCTTTCAGGAACATCTCTGTGATTTAATTTAACGGGCTCGATTTTGTACCTGTAACACACAATTAAGGACTCTATCAAGGTGCAGTTAATCCATTCCAGGGAAAGTTTTAGGACGTTTGGAAGTTGGGACATGGAGAAATCTGTGAGGCAACAGCATAGGGCAGACAGCAACAAGTGGACCCAGGACTGTGGGGTCCAGGCCTTCTCGAAGCGTCGAAGGTCGTCTTTGCCTGGTCTTGTCTGCGTGCTAGCCGACTTGCACACTGCTCCAGATAGCCTTCCCAGGGAGCAGGGGGTATGACGGAGCTCTCTGTGCTTGCGGTTTCTGATCTCCCCTTTTGATTGCCTGGTGTCTGGATTCAGTTCACCCCTCACTTGGCTCGCGACTGACCAATCAGAAGTGTGAGCTTTGCTTCGCACCCAGGTCCCAGGTTCCTCCTGTTCCGCTCTGTATCAGAATGCCTTTTCCAGATGCCTGCTGCTTCGACGCGCTGCATGCATTCAAGGGCAACTGTTCGTAAACTTGTCAACTTAGAAACTTTAAGCTGTGCTTTAGCTGTAATTCTGAGAAAATTGTGATAGAGTGGAAGAATGACATGGAAAGTTGGAACAAGTGGAAAAAGGGGGGAAAAGAGAAAAAAAAGAAAAAAAAGGGGGAGAGGGGAAAAAATTGCAAAGGCCACTGGAAATAGAAGGAAAAAAGTCTGAAAAGATACACACACATCAGAATGACTATAGTGGTTATACGTGAGTGAGGGTTTTTTAAAAATATTTTTTTAACATTTATTTATTTTTGAGAGACAGAGCATGAGGGAAGGAGAAACAGAGAGGGAGGGAGACACAGAATCCGCCGCAGGCAGCACAGAGCCTGACGTGGGGCTTGAACCCACGAACAACGAGATCATGACCTGAGCTGAAGTTGGACGCTTAACCAACTGAGCCACCCAGACGCCCCTGTTTGAGTGAGTTTTGATGGTTGATTTATATTTTCTGTTTCTTTCTTTTTTTCTTTTCTTTTTTGTCTGCTTGCCTTTTCTATATTGTCTACAGTGGTCATTCATTACAATTACAAATACTTTAAAGGTGTTTTTTTTTAAGGCATGCACTGATTTCCAGCGTGAATATGGCTGAGTGAAAGCCATTCAGGTCTTGCAGGCTGTGAGATCTCAGACGAATGTCACTCTTGGATTTCAGTTTCCTAATTTGTCAGTGAAGAAGCTGATTCTGAGGTCTCTTCCAGGGCTCATATGTTGAGTCATCTATGAAATATCTGTTTCACCCTAAGGATAAAATAAGAATAAGGAGGCGTAAGGATAAGAAATCCAAATAAATCCTATTCCTACAACTCAGCAGTACTAAGCCTGGAGATCTTCCAAAATGTTCTTGTATAAGAGTTATCTGGAAAGAGCCATTCCACAAAGGGGAAGAAATGGCTGGGAACCTCTGATCTATTTTAATGCCTTAGATAAGGAATAAGTGGCTGAAGGAGGCCACGCTGGAAAGACACAGAGCTAGGATTAGAACTTTGGTGCCTTAGATCTGTGTGGAGCCCCTGACCAAATGATGTGCTTTCTTCAATGTGCGATGTTTCCCTACTTGACCCTACTGGAGGGTGACCATTCATTGCAATTCGCCTGGAATCGTGTGGGTTCGCGGCTCTGGCCCCTGTGTAATTATTAATAGCATCTCTTTTGCTCTCAAAAATGTCTTAAATTATAGCTTTTATGATCGTGTCACACCCCTTAGCCCAGTCTTTGCCCCTCGCTCAGCCTGACACTTCACCTGTGACACAGCTGGCCCTGGGCTTCCTCCCTGCCGTCTGTCTTCATCACAGAGAGGACTGACCCTGATATCCCCGAGTCCATATTCATTCATGGGTCAGCATATGGTCTGGCTGACAAAAGCAATCCCAGGAGACAGAGCTGGTGTGTAGCTTCCCACCTCAGGAAACAAATTCCAACAAATCATGAAACACGGTGCAAAGAAAAACCAGCCGTGCTGAAAAGGAGCCCACCATGCCTTCATGTGTGACAGCCTCTCTCTTCCTGAAAGGAAGGATATTGTATACAAAATGGCACATATCCCCATAGGCAGCCTTCCCCAACCAGCCTCTTTTATTCTTTTATCTGACAGTTATTATGTCAGCCTCCATGTTAGTTCTTGAGAAGACACGGAGATCGCCAAGGCACGGTCTGCGTTCCCTAGAAGTCCATGGCCTAGTTGAAGGGCACAGGGTAGGAATGTAGGTTTTACCTATCACCGACTCACCTTATCCTTTTTAATCTCCTCCAGACAGTGAGCAATCCAGGATGCATTCAAAAAGATTTGTTGCATGCACACATGAGTGAATTAATGCATTAATTAATATCACCGTGTTCTCTGGTCACACGGTGTGGACCACGTGGCTATTTCTCATCTCCTAGGAGAGAGAGCCATATCATGGTAGCGTGGTAGATGCAGAGAGGCAGTAACCTGTCACAGGAGAGAGACAGAGAGAGAACAGAGTTCCTGGACTTGAACCTTGGCTCTGCCTCGTCTAAGTTACGCAATCTGGGGCAATTTGCTTTACCTCTCTGCACCTCCAATGCATGTTCTTAAAATGAAGATGATAACTGTAGCTACTTCAGCGGGTAGTTGAGGGGATTGAGCTCACAGTCAGCACCCAAGGACAATGTTGTGCTGGTAAATGTATTAACAATCAGTTCCGGGGGAGGGAAGCCGCGATTAGTACCATTTGCTGATTTCGGTGATCTAAACGCTCTCTCACCCTGGTATGAAGTGACTGAAAGCAGAGATGGGGGAAAAACTGTGTCCAGTGAGTTCCGAGAAACGCAGCACCCCCTTGGTTTGCACTTAACGAGATAGCGTATGTGTCCACTTTATACTTGGAAGTTTGTTCTACTAATCCCTTTTCTGTTTTCGGCCCCCATTGTGTTTCACCATTGGTAAAGACACGGAAGCAACATGCTACGTAATTGTACCTTTGCTGACAAGCCAGCCACGCTCCCCAAGTCTGGCCAAGCACCAGGGAATAAGGAAGTCCCTTCACGACAGTGTCTGTCAAAATTTCTCTAGAATGACGCCATGATTATAACAGACACCATGTTAAAGGACTTACTATGTTCTAAGAGCTGCATCGGGTGTTTTTAAATACATCACTCCATGTTATCCTCGCAACTTTGGGAGATCGGGAGCATAAACCCCAATTTACAGATAAGGAAACTGAGGCTCAGCAGTGTAAATAATATGCTCTTATGCCACCACTACTTCTTCCACCACTAAGTAACAATGCTAGGATCTACCCCTGTCTGTGTGGTGCCAAAGCTCATACCCACTAGGCTTCATGGCCATGGTCCTTTGAATTTTTAGTACTCTTTTAATTTGACTATTGGTACAAGCAGGCAACACATCACAGTGGTTAAGCGGAGAGACTCTAGAACCAGCCCGAGTTCAAATACTGCTGTCAGCCGCTTGACCTTGGGCAAATTATCTAACTTCTCTGTGCCTCAGTTTCTTTGCCTATAAAATGAGGAGAATTACGGTATCTACTTAAAGGGTTGTTGTGAGGATTACACAAGCTAATATGTATGAACTATAACAATGTCTGGCGCACAGCAAATTCTATGCGTATGCGTTTTAATGAAAATAAAGTACATTTAGAAGAGGTGAGAGATTCCCGGAATTCCAAGACAGAAATAGTGTGAAATCAACTCTTAGACAGCAGCCTAGCTGCTTAGAAAAGATCCAGGCAGATGAAACCGGACAATATTGGGACCAAATACAGACAAACACTAGGTCTGTTGCTTTCCTTGATCACGTACACTCTGCGCACTGATATTTTCCAGCTACACAGCCTATATGAAACTGCCATCATAACAGGTAAATCACCGCTTACATTTCTCTAAACAGGTTCTTCAAAGGCGGCTATTAGTGCCCCTCAGAGGACACAGGATGGAAGGAAAACAGAGGTTTTTATATGGTGATAAACTCATGACTCCAGCACCCTCTTCTCAATTACGGGGAATACCACTCTGCGCTTGGCTAACTAACTCCAAACGAGGCCCTCCAGGCATGGCTCTCCTTCGCGACCCTCCAAATAATAATTAAACGCTTCTGTAGAAAAGAAGCTTTGGAAAAATCTAATAAAGATGCAGACCTGGGTGAGGGTGCTGTATCTGCCAAATGAATGGCTCACCGAAGGTATCCGGAGGGTTTTCATAGAGTTCTTCCTTCCTTTCCAAAAGCATTTCATTAAAGGTGGTGGCAGCGTTAAGAGGCTGGGTGACCCAAACTCCCCCAAAGGACTATTCTCACATATTTTGACAGCACCCTTCAAACCCTTACCCATACATACATCCTTGTAGCTCCTCACCCCCCGGCGCTGTATTTAACACGTTCTCCAATAAACTCTAGGTCTTTTTTTTTCATTTTTATTTATTTTAGAGAGAGACGGAGTGTGTCTGTGCATGGGGGGGGAGGGGCAGAGGGAGAGAGAGAGAATCCCAAGCACGTTCGACACTCAGCACGGAGCCCAACATGGGGCTAGATCCCACGACCCTGGGATCATGACCTGAGCCCACATCAAGAGTCGGCACTCAACCGACTGAGCCACTGATGAGCCTCTGAACTTTATGTCTTTAGATAGAAACTCGCAATGCGGTCCGCCAATTTATAAGGTCAGGGGTGAGAGGAACTTGATACACGGTACCGCCCAGTACAATCGGCAAAACGAGGGGGTTCTAGAGGATAAATGACCTGGTTTCTTCAGCGAACAAAGAAGGTAGTAGGGTGGAGAAATGTTACAAATTAAAAGAGACTTTAAAGCCCTATCAACCAAATGCACTGGAGGCCTTTGTTTGGATCCTACTTGGAGCAAACCAATTACAGAAGGTCATTTTGACATGCATTTGAACACTGATGAAGTATTTGATGATGTGAAGAAATTCGTGTGAACATTTGTTTTTCGGTATGTTCAAGATATGTATGTTTTTTTTAAAGAATAAAAGAATAATTTGGTCTTTTTTTTTTTACAGTTTATTTGCNTGATTTGCTCATTTTAGCCACTCTGACTGGTGTGAGGTGGTATCTCAGTGTGAAACAGTTCTTATGCCTTAGAAATACATACCAGAGCATTTAAGGATGAAATAATGGGATATCTGGTATTTGCTCCAAAGCACTCCGGGCAGGGGTGAGGAGGGTAGCATGGGAAAATCAGTACTGATAAAACCAAACTGGCTCTATGTTTACAGTTGTTGGATGGTGAGTACATGATGGTTTATTATACTTGTCTCTCTACCTTATATATGTTTGAAGATTTCCATAATAAAAAGTTTTGCCACCTTTCTGAATAAGAAACAGAGGAATCCTTTCTGATTCCTCCCCTGCCTTCTCACCTTGGCCCTGTCCCATTACGCCCCTAGGGCTGGGCTCTTCTACATACTACGCTGTCCCCTTCTCTCTGCCCAACACAACTGCCGTAATCAAACCCTCTTCTTTCCGTTATTATTGCAACTTCCTCCTAACTGTCCCCCATCTCAAGCCATCATCCTCTCTCCTACCAGTCATCTTTCAAAATTGCAAACCCCGATTAAGACACTCCCCTGAGTATAACTCTTCAATGGCTCACCTGGTAGTGAGTGTATGAGATAGTGTCCAACCATGACCTACAAGGCTCTTCTTGGTGGGCGCCCTGCTTCCCATCCCAGCAGGAGATCCACTTGCCATCTTGCCTTCCAATATGGTAGGTTCCAGGGATACCAGGCTCCTGGTCATTCATTTGACAAGAATTTTCAGGGCCCCTATTATGTGATGAGCACTGTGCTAAGCATGGAGAACACAGTGACAAACATAACAGACTCCCCACCGCATGGAAATTACATCCCAGTAGAGAAGACAAACAGTACATCAACAAGCAGGAGATGGTGAAGAACAGTGGATGTATCGCCCTCTAATCCCCTGAATTTGCTCTGCTCTTAATCTTCTATGTCTCTGCATCTTCAGGGCCTTGATTCGATCTTTCCACGACTAGCTCCCTTCCATCTGCTGAATCCTTACCCTTCTGTTCATCCTTTAAGATTCAGCCTAAGCTTTGCCTCCTCTGGAAAACCTTCCCTCCCTCCCGCAAGCTTGGCTTTTTACCATTACATCACCAATATCTCACATGTTGTCTAAGCCAAAGTCGGTGTCTAATAAATGCTTATTGAAAAAAGAAAGGAACGAACGGATTGGTAGTTGATTTCTGACTTCCTTTAACAGGTTTTCTTGGATTTTTGAGCCATGAATGTTAAAGAGGTCCAATCTGAACATGAATCTATGTCCGGAAGCCCTGAGTTTGGCATACTTTGTTAGCCAAAGTCATTGAAAATGGATATTTGCTTCAAACAAATTTTCCCTACTTGTTTCCAGTGAATTGTGTTATGTGCACAAAAAGGTTCTGCCATAAATACATTGAGTTTAAGCAAAAGTTAGACTGAGTTTATCTTTTTTTAACTCCAGTATTTCCCAGAACCTTTAATAGGCTAATAGGCATTATGACCCTCCAGAATGAGACTTCATGCAATGTTCCAAAACATAATTGACCAGCAGACCCTTTAGTTGTAAGAGCATCTCAACACAGTAATGCCCTGAAGAGCATCTTTCAGGAAATACTGATTTGCCTGACACCTTGCCCACAAGTTTGCCTTTACTTGTCCATGTGACTTCTCTTATATTTTCTTTTTTTTTTTTTAAGTAATCCCTACACCTGATATGGGGCTCCAGCTCATCACCCCGAGAATGAGTCACTACTGACTGAGCTAGCCAGGTGCCCCAAGGTACTCCACGGCGTTCTGCCTCAGTGGCTGTGCAAGAGCAACAAAGCGCTGAAGCCCTCTGTTCACTTGCTTCCTTGTCTGTTAAACTACAGTATAAACACACATTGTCACTGACTCAGTACAATGAAAAGCACCACACACAGATAGGACATAGAGGTTTTATTGCTGTACTGTGTTGTTATCACGGTGTTCCAGCTTTGTCCCTTTCTGTCTTTATTTCTCAATCTATACAGTAAAGGTAGCAATGCCTTAGTAATTGAGACAATGGCATATCAATCAATGCTTGTTAAAGCAAACATACAAAAAGGAAAACCTCTAAGGACAAAAATCAGTAGCTGCTAAGACTGCTTCTAGATATGTGAGAAATGAAATAAGAGTAGACAATATGCCATTTGGGAGAAGAGAGTTTCTTTTAACACAGTGGTTTCCATTGTTTTCAAAAGCACAAGGAAGGCAATAAAATACATGTGAATGTGTGATTTTCTACACATGTATATGAATACCCATCTTCCACTATCGCGTGAGAAAATAAAATTGACAAGGGTTTTCTTTCTAGTCTAGGTTTTGGTAGCTTAAATGATGACTAATCTCTGAGATTAAATCTGATCACTGGATTATTGATATTAATTCTTTCTTTGGCTTGACAGCTGTAGGATGGAAATGTCGTAGGAAACACACTGGAATTGACTGAGCCCAATTAAGCAGGCAGGACCTGAGCGGACACATAAAAAATACATCAATCACAGCCTCACCATTTTATTTTTAAGTCAGAACATTTTTGTAGCTGAGAAAGTAAATTTAGAACACTATATTAATAGCAGTATTCTTTTACATGATGATTTATGTGATGATTTCAGCTTTTTCCCCATTGTTTTAGACCTGATCTGTCGACAAATAGTAAAAATTTTCTTAAGCTCTTTTAAAGCACAATTTGACCAAGAAATGTTCAGGCATGGAGGATGCTTTACTGTCTTCAGGATTTTAACCCAGCTTTTAGTTAAAGAATGACCAATCTAATCTGGCAATTTGCAAATAGACTCATTTCTATAGCCATTCATTAATGTGCTGATTAGAATCATAATGTAGAGTTGGGGGCATCTTAAAGTCAACTCATTTATGGAAATGCTCATAAATTTAGCACATCGTTGTTCAAACAGAAACACTCCATGATTATAGAATGTAGAAAAGAGTCGATTTTAAGCCATTGAGGATAAACGAGCATTACAAAGTTATCTAGACTGAAGTGATAAAACCCAAAATCAGAGCTGAAAGATACTTAGTATTAGTAAATGGTAGAATGGGCAGATTCCAATGAGACTGGTTCCTATCCAAGTGCAGAAAGCAGGGGGGGGGGGAAGAAAATGGAGTGTTATGAAAAGAAGAAGGAAGTCATTAGACAGAAGTGAGGTTGGCTGTGAGCTGATTGCTGTTGAAATGAGGTGATTGATACATAGGATTTACTACTTTTATATTTGTGTGAAACTTTTCATGATAAAAAGGTAAAAAATATAGGGGCACCTGGGTGGCTCAGTCAGTTAAGCCCCCAACTCTTGATTTTGGTTCAGGTCATGATTTCACAGTTGATGGGTTCGAGCCCCATGTCAGGCTCTGCACTGACAGGGCAGAGGCTGCTTGGGATTCTCTCTCTCTCTCTCTCTCTCTCTCTGCTCTTCCCCCACTCACTCACATTCTCTTTCTCTCTCTCAAAAATAAATCAGTACATCACATTAAAAATGTAAAAAATATATATTTGACCTCTAGGAACAAATATGCTAATTTTAAGTGCACAGAAAGAAAATCAAAGGCAAATCAGTAACTATGAAAGGAATATGTTGAGTATAAAGAGGAAAGGAAGACAGAGAACATTCCAGAAAAAGGAGTAAAGATAGTATTAGGAATATTTGGAAGAAAACCAAACCTACCACCACCACCACCACAAAATGGTAATTATGTGAGGCAAAGGATGTGTTAACTAACCTTATTGGCATAAGCATTTCACAATACATACGTGTACCAAATCATCACATTGTACATCTTTGACTTACATAGTATTATGTGTCAATTTAATCTCAATAAAGCTGAGAGGGGAAAGAAGAAAAGAAGACCAGGAGGAGAATGATAACAGACATGTTTTGATAGATAACACGTTTTTCAAATTCAAGAAAAACAATTATTACCGAACATTGTATATCTGAAAGAGTATTAAGAAAAATGTACAGACAGTAGAATAACATCGCTGGGACAAAAGTTGTCAAGAGCATTTAAGTAAAAGTTCTCAAGAGAGGAATTAAAATAAGAAAAATAAATAAACACGTTTATTAAATATTGAAATAAAAGAGGGAATATAAATTCCCACATGTAAAGGAGGGACTTGTGAAAGCAAAAAGGATACTTCAGAAAGTTCCAGGGGCACCTGGGCGGCTCAGCCCACTAAGTATCTGACCCTTGGTTTCCCCTCAGCTTGTGATCTCACGGTTTGTGAGTTTGAGCCCTGTGTCTGTGCTACCAGCGCAGAGCCCACTTGGGATTCTCTCTCTTTGCCGTTCCCAGGCTCGCTCTCTCTCTCTCTCTCTCTCTCAAAATAAATAAATAAACTTAAAAAAAGTAAAGGAAAATAAAGTTCCGAGAATTTCTTTCCTCTCTAGGAGCCTGCATCCCATCCCCTGGCCAGCCACCTGGCCCCTGGCACAGCCCATGTCCCTGATATATCCTTTGGTGAGCTTCTAAGTGGTCCTAGGACAGGACAGGGGAGGGATGCCATGTACTTCCAGTTCTACCTCACAGGGGGGAAGGTGACAGGTGTGCAGCTGTGCTGTTGTGAGCCTTAAAGATCTTTTGCCATTGGTCCTTATCCTGAGTTTGTAGCATATTCCTTGTGCCTGGCCAAATCCTGGCATCTAGGCTTTATTTCCTAATTAATATTTGCTGGATGAATAAAGGGATGAATGGGTGGATGGATGAGAATGAATGAATGAACCGTAGTGCTTCCCCTGCGTGACGCCTTCTCCACTAGACATCTGGGTCTCGTGAGCTGTCAGCGGCCATCAGTTCCATCTTACCATGGAATGAGCGCATCTGGTGGCTTCAGAATTCCCTCAGTGCCTCCCTGTCCCTCACCCTTCCTGTCTAGTCAGTCCTCAGGGTCGATACCACCTCCTAAAGGTCTCTCACATACAATCCCTCTTCCATTGTCTAATTGAATCCTCACCATCTCTCCCCTGGCTGTGCCAATGCTGTTTCCTATCTACTTCTCCCTTTGGCCTTTCCTTGCTTCACTGTGGTCCCCCATAGCCATGTGCCCATCATGTCTCTTCCATGATGTAAAGTGTCCACTGCCCCCCATAAATGATAGGATAAAATCAAAGGTCCTCAGCATAGCCAAGGCTTTCCACTGGATGAGCCTGACTTCACTTCCCTGAACTCAATCCATCCACCCATCAGTTTTCTCTTCCCTCTGCTTCCATTCTATACAGCTCTGTTTGAGAGGGGTCGTGCTAGTCTTATGCACTCTTTTTTTTAAAGCAAACTCTGTTCCCAAGGTGAAGCTCGAAGTGACAACCCTGAGATCAAATCACAAGGTCTACTGACTGAACCAGCCAGGCACCCCTTATGCAAACTTTTTCTTATCCCAGAAATGCTTTCTCTCTTTTTCTCCAGGATATTTCTGGGCTCATTTCAAATGTCACCTCTGAATTGCTCTCCAGCCATTCTTTCCTCCACTCCTATTTGCATTTAGGTCATGGGCTCTTATAACACCTAGCTGATTGCCCTAGAATTATTGCTTGACTTATCTTTTTTACCCACTACACAATGAGCTCCCAGATGGTAAATATTGATGCTCATTCTGGTCACAATCTCCCATGCCCAGCAGACATCTGACATACAAGAGGTGCTCAATACATGAGGCTAAGGACTGAGAAGGGAGTGACCCAAGAAAGAGTCAAAAAAAATGTTATGAAAACTCCAAAGCTTCTTGAAAAGAACATAAAAGAAGATACTGAACACATAGAGGCCCCAAATTAGCAAATATTGGGAATGTAGCAAGCCTTCAGTCTGACTATTAACCCTATCATGAGGAAAAATGAGAGCTGTTATTGGAGTTCTCCCTCTGTGCAATATCATTCCCCTTTTTTCCCTCATCTGGCAACAGGAAAATGTGCATCCAAGAGGAAAATCATGCCATGGACTTGACACCTGAGTCAAAGATGGAAAAGAAAGGAAGGAAACAAGGGAGTGAAGGAGAGAAGAAAGAACACAAGGAAGAACTAAAAAGATAAACGCAATGACTTGGTTACATCATTAGTTTTATTTACCAAGTTTTGGAGACCCAGTATTTTTCAGTGCCTGCTAATAATAAACAGCAGCTCAGAACATAGATACCAAATTGCAGTGATGTGATCTGCTTTCTTCCTGTTTCCTTCCTGGCTAAAATGTCCTTGATTTCCCCCCATTAATTGCACACTGGTTCTTCTAACATGTAGAATATCTTCTAAATTACGCACTGGTGTAAGTGATAATGTAGTGTGTGAGATGCAGCTCCTCAAACCTCCCCAAATCCTTTCTTTCAAAAATGATCCACTATTTTCTTAGCGTGAATAGTCTTTTCATACCAACTTCCGTGACTACCAAAACAGTTTAATGTTATTAGAATATCATCAAGTTTCATTATGTTTAATAAGAGATGGTGACAAGAGATCATTTTAAATACATTTTCACCAAAATTAAAATCACAAGTTGTAAAATTAATCCTAGAAGTGTCAGTTATAATGTGATGTAATTTCAATCGTCTTACACTTATTCTCATTAACTGCTCTGGTATGGAGCTCCAGCAATAAAATTATAAATATGGCAAAGAAGCTAGATCTCAAATACCCATCTTCATTCTCAATAATGAAAATTGCAGTTTGCCTCATCAATTTATTTGCCACTTTCAATGGATTATCTAAAGGAAATTGATTGACATGATAAATATCTTATTGTCTATTTATCATTCAGTGTGTATTCATTAAGTATTTATATCTACAACATTACCGGTACACCCAGTGTGAACTAAGAAAGGTGAAAAAACCCTAATGCTCACTTCCCACCCACTCCCGCTCCGTCTCTGTGACTAACACAGAGAGTAGCCTAGGACGGTGTAAAATTAAGTGGGATTTGTGTTTATTCATTTACATCCTCTGTCATGTCAAAAAAGAGTATTTGAGTTTTCTTTAAAAAGAAAAAAACCCTAAAATACAAGAGTGTAAAACAAAGAGAAGGACAAATCAAGATGAAAGGAAAACGAAGGAGAGCCAATGGTTAGATGAACATTCCACTGGAAAAGGCTGACCTTTGAAAGAGGTAAACAAGGAGAGCACTGCCTGAGGGCCACAACAGAGAATACACACATGCACACACACATACATACACGACTTGTTTAGAGAAAGCCAAGCTTTTCTGGAACTAAAACTCCAGTCATGTTTTCATGGAACCTATAAAGAGATGCTATAGAGGAAGCAAACTAGTGGGACATAGATCAGACTTGACCCTCAACTGTATTTTAGTAGTTTAAACAGTTGCTAATATTAAAAAATTCAGATTTCCCATTTCTCTGAAAAACTAGAAGACTTGTCAGCACAGAGCCCACATCCTTGCATTACAAAAACTCACTGAGGGAGGCTTGGGGGCCTCCGTCGGTTAAGGGTCCAACTTCAGCTCAGGTCATGATCTCACAGTTCATGGGTTTGAGCCCCATGTCAGGCTCTGTGCCGACAGCTCAGAGCCTGGAGCCTGCTTCGGATCCTGTGTGTGTGTGTGTGTGTGTGTGTCTGCCCCTCCCCCACTTGTGCTCTGCCTCTCTCTCAAAAATAAATAATACATTTTAAAAAAAATTCAATAAGACAGAGCAGCAGCCTCCTCTTTAGACATAGTGAGGGTTCTCCAGTTTGACCCAAACCCCACCCAGTCGGCTTCACCCGTATAACTTACCTTCATTAGCCTGATGCACATTCAAGGGATAAATGAAGAAAAGGTATCTTGGTTAAAAAACAAAACAAAACAGGGGCGCCTGGGTGGCTCAGTCGGTTGGGAGGCTGACTTTGGCTCAGGTCATGATCTCACGGTCTGTGGGTTCGAGCCCCGTGTGGGGCTCTGTGCTGTCCACTCAGAGCCTGGAGCCTGCTTCAGATTCTGTGATTCCCTCTCTCTGCCCCTCCCCCACTCAAGCTCTGTCTCTCTCTTCTCAAAAGTAAAATAAACATTGAAAAAAAATTAAAACAAAGCAAGTAAGAACATGTGCAAAGGTATGAGATAGCATGGTACCCTGGGAAAATGGGAGCGCAACGTGTACATAGGACAGATGGGGAGGAAGTGAAGGAGGCCAGCAAGAGCCAGATCCCATTCAAGACAGTACTTATTAATTTTGTCACACCTGTTCTTTTGCTCCTGCAGTCCATTGACTCCACTTGCTGGGGGAGGCTCTTCGGGTCTAGTATTACTCTGGTTGTAGATCTTAAAGGGAGAGGCTCAATCAGGCATCTAACACACCCATCTGTGAGAAGTTCTCTAGGAACATTAGCATTCAAAAACTTACTCTCTGACTCGTCACTGTAACAGGGCGATTTCCCCACTTTCGTGTAACAATCATAAATAATCCTCAGGAATCAGTGGTTCTCTGGATGTTTCCTATGGGTCTGGAAACCCACATGATGGCAAATCTTCTCCACTCTTCTCTGAAGACCCAGCGATCAGTGAAAAGACTGCCTCTTACATGAAGCCATCTGAACCCTCCATGCTTTGAATTCCTCATGGCCCTCACTTTCTATGAGCAAGCGGTGGGCCGCAGATCAAATCTAGCCCACCATCCACTTTGTATGGCCATAAGCTAAGAAGGATTTTTACATTTTCTTTAAATTTAGCTGAGAAAAAGTCAAAATTAAAATAATATTTCATGGCATGGGAAAATTATATAAAATTCAAATTTTAGCGTCTGTAAACAAAGATTTATTGGAAGACAAGTCACACCCATTCACTTATTTTTGGGCTATGGTTGCTTTTACCTTATGACAATAGTTAAACAGTTGCAACAAAGACCATATGGCCCAAAAGCCTAAGATATTTACTATCTGGTCCTGTATAGAAAAAGTTTGCCAACTCTTGAACGAGGCTGTGAGCTTTCTAAGGTCCGTTCATTTTTTTCAACAAATATTTTTTGAGGGCCTTCTGGGCGCTTCTGGAGAAGCATGGTGGATTAAGTCATACAAGGGAAGATTCAGAATCCCAGTAAAGCTACATTAAGTACTGGGCGAGTAGGAAGACCGTTTTCTTTGAGTTCAAGGGTTTACAAAACTCTTGTGACCCGTGTCTTCTCCTCACTGAACAAAGGCATCTGGCCCTATTGTTATGAACCCAAAAAGAAGAGAGAGGCTGGATCCTGAAAACTGACCACCAGCTTGTTATAGAAACGTAGCCAATCAGCAAAATCTAAAGGCTCTGAAATATGTTGAGTCAAACTTTTTTTCTTCAGAGAAAATACGAAAAAAGAAAATGAAGTCCTCAGAAACAGAATATTATTTAGCAAGCGATGGAAAGTGTTCTCACTGCACTAATGAGTCATTAAGTGAGGCGTTTGGGAACTGGGGAGGCGCTATAATTAGGTTATCTGTATTTTTAACACAAGAAAAATAATCCAAAGCGGCATTAACCAATGCAGCTGTATTGGAAGGAGTACAGCTCTCTGCGAGTCTCCAAACAGAGGGGAATCGTTTTTAACAACTCCGAGCTCAGCTGAGCAGTTAATTTAACAAAATGCTTAAGAACAAACCCCCAGCCATTGGTAGCCATCCTTAACTGTCTCCTAGCTAGAAAGCAACACCCCATTCCAAAACACCGGGCCTGTACAGATATCAGTTTAGATGGAGTGGGAAAAGCAAATCTGATCATAACAAAAGGAGAACAGAAATGACGTGAGTGACGGGTTAGGGATTTCACATAATTAAATTGTCAAAGGCCACAAAAGGAATGTGAAAATCAAGGGATATCACCATCATGGGGGAAGAGAGAGGGGACTTAGTTATAAATACATTTCTGAGGAAGATGAAGAAAAAATAGATGTCCAGATTGCTCATTTTTGGCCTAATGAATAAATCATCTTGCCCCCCCCAACCCCCAATGCACCTGCTGCTTTGAAAAGTCCTTCCACACCAACCCAACAGTAAATGCCTCACAATGGCTTCAACGAGGCTGGAGGCCCGCCAATGAAAATTACCACTCTTCAACCAAGATAAACATCATATTACTTCATTACCCTTTTAAAACATATGCAAATTAAATCCATTATTCTTTTTTCACCCAGAAATGAAGTTCGTTTGGCTGGAATTCAGCGATTCCTTTTGTTGCAGTTGACCATGAATGGATGAACTTCATGTAGATGGTGCCCACTCCCCATCTTTGAATCAAACATTAATACCATTTGACAGTAATAAATAACACTTATCACAATAGGGATGGAATAATGATTTTCCCACTCAGCTGGCTCATCAGAGCCTATCAGCTGACAACTGCATAAATGAGATTAGCATAACAGCTGCCTATGACAAATGTATCTAAATCCTTCTAATGCCAGCTAGTGCTTTGATCTCCCTATCAAGCCGACGCCAAAACCCAAATCCATTTCTGCAAAATACATCTTGTTTATTATAGATACATATGTATGCCCCAGCACAATCTGCAATCCCAAGACATCCTTAATTAAAAGAATTTGGGATATTGATTGAAAATCGTCACCTCTGGCTTTGTACTTCCTTCCATGACTTTGCTGAATATTTTACGGAAGGTATTTTCAACATGGAGTTTATGCTTCTCCTTCCCATACTTCTTGAGTCACTCACCGGAATGTAATGAGGTACCATTCTGATGTTTTCAAATGAAAATAATTACCACGGTTTCATTTTGATTATTGCCTTTCAGAGGTATCAGGTTCATAAAAATTTAAATCAACTCCAAGTAACATAAGCCACAGTCCTTTACTTCCTATTATACAATCACAGTGAAACACAGACTTGTTCTTTGTTAGGGAATGCAAATGCGGAATGAGATCAAACCTGAACCATAATGTCTTCATTTATCCTCCTCAACAATCCACACTGCTGATGAGGGCAATACGAGCAGCAGTAAATACACATTTTTGTGTGTGCCCAGGTCCCCGCAAGACTCCATTTGTTTCTCTCTCTGAACTTGAAGTGGAAGCAAGACAGAAACCCCAGTGTCCAGGGAATAACACATTAGATATTAGGGAGATTCGAATGTAAGGAGTTGGAGATTTCCTTAAGAAAAATGAGTCCGTTTGGGGGCGCCTGGGTGGCTTAGTCGGTTGAGCGTCCGACTTTCGCTCAGGTCATGATCTCACGATTCGTGGGTTCGGGCCCCGCATCGGGCTCTGTGCTGACTGCCAGCTCAGAGCCTGGAGCCTGTTTCAGTCTGTGACTCCCTCTCTCTCTGACCCTTCCCTGCTCACGCTGTCTCTCTCTCTCCTAGAAATAAATAAAAAGAAAAAAAAAAGAAAAAAAAAAAAGAAAAATGAGTCCGTTTGGAAAGCAAGGCAAACCCATGAATCAAACGTGGGTCTTGATCTGCCATCTTGCCGATGCCAGAGGCAATGGGGAGGGGTAGCTAGTTTAATTCCTGGTCCTCTGTGTGAAACATTTTAATCACACCCCATATCATAACCCTCTTTCCAATAAGCATCTTAGTCAGTCAGCAGTCATTCATTCATACAACAAGTATTTATCTGGGGCCTGCTGTGTACTATTATAGGAACGTCATGGAAGCCGGGTAAACAAGGTCCTTGCACTCCTATAGGACTCACATTCTAGGGAACAGGTATCAAAAGCTACTGAAGAACAACTGTGTCACAGTAAAGAGGGATGGGACCCTTTTCGGGTCACACTCTAAAGAATACGTGGAGAGATTTCAATGTTTGCCTTAAATATGGGCAGTCACAAAACAGAACAGACCTTGGTGTTTTAGGCAAATACAATTGATACAGACTACATCTTAGTTCTCACTTTTGACTAATTTTTGGAGCGTGAGAGTCCCCTGCAATTAACTGATCTGCCTAATAGAGAGAGCTCAATATGAAACAGCAAAGGCATTCATTCATTTATTGAACAAACGTGTATTGACCAGCTGCTATGTGCTAAGGATACAAACATGTACCAAACTAAGTCTCTGCTGTCTGTGGCCGACCATCCCGATGGTTGGAACTATGAGCACAATCATGACGTCACAAAAGTAGAAGGCTACCAGGCTGGGAGGAAATGAGCAAGGCCTCTGTGAAGAAGTGGCCCTAAACTCAGACGAACGGATTTGGACTGGTGTAATGCACAGAGGAGGATTGGTGTGCTTAAAAGCAGACATCAGATAAGAACAGAAAAAGGCAGGCATGTCAGAGCAACAAGGCCTTGACCGTTAACACCAGATACCGTCTAGTTGTCTTAAAGTTATTTATAGTTGGCCGGACACGTGTTCTTTACTCTTAGTAAACCATCTCTGTGTCGCTATATAAAGTGGGTACAACCATGAGTGAAGGATTCCCCTGAGTATTTTGAGGGCAAGACTTCCTATCCCACCAGGAGAAGGTAGATAAGAAAAGTAATACATTTAACTGGAAGGTGTTGAAATGGGATCCAGTCCTTTGTTTTGCTGCACAAAGGCTAGACCTCTGATAGATATTGGTTAGTTGGGATATATATCAATGGTTCCATTGGAAAGAGCTCTGAAAATCTATATCTACTCAGTGCATTATCTGTTGGAGTAAATATTATGCATCACACGATCAAACTCTGCTGCTTTTCAAATATATGTAGAAGGTGTTATGACTAATAAGATATGAGAGATATTTAAAGCATTGCTGAATTAGTCAGCGCCGTGTCATTGTGTATTTTCTCCATGCCCAGACACAAAAGTTCACTTTCATAAAGTTAACATTAAAAACAGGTTTTTCATATTGTAAGAAATTACATAGAGACTTACGGTCTCTCTGATGAAAGCACCATATGGAAAAATGATCAGTTCTGTGTTAGCGGCCTTAACTAGCTAATGATTCAGAACAACCAAGCAATTGATCCACTCGGCTTCGTGAATTTCTTCCTTAATGTGACCCCAGAGACTTCTATTTGATTCATATCAACGTGCCATATATCCAAACCCGAAAATAAAATAATGGAATCAATTGAGTCAGTGTTATTAAGAAGCTCATTTGTTTCCATTTCAGCCTTGATTGAAAGCCCTGACCGTGTTTTTGGTTTGCTTATCTACATTCCAAACACTTACTATGTGCCTGGCGCTTTGATGGTGCCATGGGAGATACAGTGACTTTTAAATCATGTTCCTTGACCTCAAGGAACTTGCAGTATGGGGAGAAAAGATTTACACCTAAATTCCAATACAAGACAGGAAGAGTTGAGTATCATAAGAAATAGGGACATGCAGAATGGGAAAACTGTCCCCAAATCATGGAATCAGAAAAGTCTGCCAGAGAACACGGAAGGAAGGGGAGTCTGGGAGACTGGGCTGCACAGGCTTCTGGAACACTAAGTGGTTCAGATTGGCTAAAATTTCTGAGGACTAATGGAGAAATGGGGAACCAAATTTTAAGATCAGTTAATGGAGGTCAGTGGACTTTGGGGACCCATGATCTACTTTTATTTTTAATAAAATGACTGGGTAGGGCTTTTTTAAAAAAATACACAGCAAGAAGTCTGGAGGTGAGTAGTCAGGGGCTGGTACAGACACTCCATGATGCTGTCAATTTCTTCCTATCTTTTTATTCCAACATCTCTTTTCCTAAACTGTGGTAAAAACAAAACAAAACAAACAAAAAAAAACCCATAACATAAGCCATGNGCTGGTACAGACACTCCATGATGCTGTCAATTCTTCCTATCTTTTTATTCCAACATCTCTTTTCCTAAACTGTGGTAAAAACAAAACAAAACAAACAAAAAAAAAACCCATAATATAAGCCATTTTAAGTGTACAGCTCCAGAGTATTAACTATACTCACACCTTTGTGCAATGCATTTCCAGAATTTTTCATGATGCAAAACCGAAACCCATATTCTATCCAATGGGCGGCAACTCCCCCTTTCCACACTTCCACTTTTTGCTCCCAGGAATTTGATCTACTTTGGACACCTCATATAAGTGAGATTATACAATATTTGTCTTTTTTTTTTTTTTTTTTGGTCTGGTTTATTTCACTTAGCATTGTGTCTTCAAGGCCCATTCATGTTGTAGCAAGTGTCAGAATCTCCTTCCTTTTTAAGGCTGAATACTATTCCCATTGTCTCACGTGCCCATGTTTTTTATTGCTGGACCTTAGGTTGCTTGCCTTCTTAGCTATTGTAAATAATGCTGCTATTAACATGGGTGTGCCATTGTCCATTTCTAAAGTGGGGAAAGCAATGACCACACAGACACACGGCCATCAAGATTTGAGAATTTTTACTTGGCTCAAGCTTCCATTGCCTGTAAAATAATAAGTGAACAGAAGTCATTAAAATATACAACTGTCCCTTACCTAGATGCATTTGACTATAAATACCCCGGAGAATAACATGTCCAACCAATCTTCCCCACACCGCCCTGCCTTCTTCCCACACCCAATGGGCAGAACTTTCCTGACCCAATCTCGATACCCGTTGATGTCAAGGTTCAGGCTGGCTGGATTCACCTGACTTCACTGCTCCCTTCTTCAAGGGTGAAACTCGGACCCTGTCTGTTTGTTTGCTTTGTTTTCTCCAACAATACTGGCATTGTCCATTGTTTAATTTTGAAATACAAGGAAACATGATTTGTAACTGGGATCCCTAATTACAGACACTTGAGATATTTGGCAAATATAAATGTTGAATTAACAAGACTGTCCTTACTTCCTAGAAAAAGAGACTTCTACGATGAACTTCAAAGGGAGAAAAAGCATTTTAAATCATCTCCCTCTGCTTCTGTTGGGGGTGAGGGGGTTAATAAAAATAAACTCAGAATGAAGTATCCAATACCTTAAGCAACAATTTCCTTAGTTGCTTTCTTCAGGGCTCGAGAAGTACCTTCTTAGTGATGCATTCCTAACCAAACTCTTAAAAATCACACCTTCCCCAGCCTCCTGGCTCTCTCCTCTTTACCCTCCGCAATTTATTTGGCTTCATAGTCCTTATCTCCTTCTAATATGCCTTTTATATGCACTTATTTATTTTCTTCTGACTCACCACGCCAGAATGTTCCATGAGGTCAAGGATTGTGTCTGCTTTGTTCTTTCAGTGGATCTCTGTTCTTTTCTTTATTTCCAGCGCCTGGCATGTAGTCAGCACTTGGTAAATATTTGCAGAATGAATGAAGACGGGAATACATGGGTTATCATCTGAAGGTAATTGTAGTAATCGTCTTTTCTACCACAACCCCTCTTCTCACAGAACTACCGTTATTCACAGGCTTGAGCCCTGGCAGCCATGTTTGGCGAACACGAATAGTGTCCCACAGCTGCCACTGTGTAGACCAGGAGAGGACATGACCCTCATTATACTTCTCAGATTGCATCTCCCAGAACTCCCGAAGGATGCTAATCCGAGGCCGTCCATGTGGCTGTAACCAAGGTCTCACAAAGCAAGGCTGCAGGAGAGACATGTGAAGAGAGAAGAAGCAAGGAGCACTCAGCCTCTGCAAGAGAGTGAGGGGATTACAAAGAGAAAGGCAGAGACGAATGAGAGACCACATGACCTTGGAGGGAAACCAAAACAGTCAGCCTTGATTCTGGATGGTTTTCTCAACTCTAATCTTGGCCCTCTATTCTGTCCCATACCACTGTGTACTTCTAGCAAATTCCTTTTCTGGCTTAAGCCAGCTGGGTGTGGGTTTCTTCTCTTTACAGCTACAAAAGGCTTCACTGGGACAGCGACACAAAACATCTCTCAGGCCAGATGCTAATAAATGTGTTTGCATTCATCAAAGTGATATTTCAGTGGGTCCGTGGTCAGATAAGTGCTCTCACCCCTTTTGCACTTTGTCAGTTCATTTGGAATCACTTGGATCAGGGTTCACCCTGCAGTATGAATTCAGGGCTTTTTATGTGGCTTTTTCATATGATAATGTAGAGTATATTTTCAGCCCAGCCTTCAATCAAATGGGCATCATCTTAAGGAGATATAATTATAGCAGCTATTTTGCTGGCTCTTAACTGAGGACAAAGCAAACAGTGTGCTAAGAAATTATATTCAGTGATGGTACTCAGAACACAGGGAAGAGGGTCACTCAGCATAGACCCATCTGTAACATTGTATCACCCACACTGAAGGCCCAGGAGGGTTGTGTGTATGTGTGTGGGTTTTTTTTTTCCCCTTGCATGGACAGATAGCAGTTGTCTTAATAAGGTTGTGAAATTATTAGTGCTGGCATATCCAACAAACCCAAATAAAATAAGAAAAAAATAGCCTCAATTACCAGTGAATCATATTCAATAATAGCCACTTAAATCCACTGAAAACAACTTAGGTAAAACAATCGCTTTGGGGTTGGTTTTATTTCGTTCTGTTTTAATTTAACGTTAACCACTCAAAGTCATACTGGAAATTTATATCTTCCAGTGACAATTCAGTATTTCGGGAACCTTGACCATTTCATTTGCAGTTTAAAATCACAGAAATGTTAAACACGGTAAAAAGGATTAACAACACTAATGTATCCTTGCTTAATGCTATAATCGGCAAGTGAAACATAATTAGATAATTAGAGAACAGTGGTGTGCAGGCCAACTATTTATCCATCTCTGTTTGATGCAAAAGAAATCTGACTTGGTCAATCCTAAAACTGACCAAACTTCATTACACATCTTCCGCTGTAAAATAATTGTGTTTCAAACTATGGTAAATGTGTTTGGACAGTGAAGCAT
Source organism: Crocuta crocuta (assembly GCF_008692635.1). NCBI lineage: Eukaryota > Metazoa > Chordata > Mammalia > Carnivora > Hyaenidae > Crocuta > Crocuta crocuta. The sequence goes on along the minus strand of NW_027551573.1, from coordinate 5,917,381 downwards.
AAGAGAAAATAATTTCAAGAAACACAAGAGATGTGTGCTGGTGCAAAGCTGTCTAATCCCCTCTCACCTTCCTCTCTCCTCCTCTCCCCCTTCTTCTTCTTCGTCGTCGTCATCGTCTTCGTCTTCATCTTTGTCTTCATCTTCGTCTCCATCTCCTTTTCCTTTTTCTTCTCCTTCTCCTTCTTTGCATTTCCAACATGACCAACATTTCCCTCAGACAACTGGGTTTGTGTGTAAACACAGACAACTGGGTCCCACTGAAAAGACACTTCTCCGCTCTTCAGCTAATAATATTTCCCTATTGTTCCACCTCATTACTTTCAGTTTTTCTCTGCTGTTGTAAGTAAGCTGAGTAATTTCTCTCCCTCTTCACTGTCTGCACCTTTACAAATATTTGCAAATGGTTATCATGCCCTATCCCATTACATATCGCAAAGCAAAAACCTTCTATGTCTTTGATTCTTAATAACTGGGCCAGTGTCTTAACTATTTTTCTCCCCTGCAATTTCAACTGCCTTACATGGATTGGTAATTATCTCATGCAGTCCTCTGCGGCACAATGTTGAACTCAAAATTCATGTTGCTTTTTCTTAACAAATGCTGTCTTGGATGACACTGCTCTAAGAGGTTATCAGAGATGAAGAGCCACCGCTGAGTCCTAAACAGAAACCTAGGTCATGAGATCTCTCTCACAGTAGCCTTGTTTCTGCCACTGTGTAACTTCGGGCAAGTCACTACTTCTATGCATCTCCCTTTCTTTTCCTATAGTAAGCGTTCAAATAGATTGTCTGTAAGACGTCTTCTAAATCCCTGACTTGAAGGCAAACCTATATTTCAGAGTAGCTTTTTTAAAAACTAAATCTGATCAAGTCACTGCCTTAAGAGCGTTCAGTTACTTCCTACTGCCCTTAGAATGAATTCAAACTTCTTTACAAAGCCTGCAAAGTGCTGCATGGTCCAGCCTCTGCTGTGTCTCCAACCTCAGCTTATACCACCCTGCTCATTGATCTTCGGCTGGGCTTCTCCAAATGAGACCCTGAAATAAGGATTTGAGTCCAAGGAGCTTATTTGGAAAGGGAAGATCGCGGGAATGGGGAGGGAAGGCAGTGAAGGCAGGAAGCCAATACAAGGTATGTTGATCAAGCAACTTGCCACAGTGGACTGAGGTTCAATCCCCCACAGGACTCCTGAAAGATGGGGAGAGCACGGAATATGCCTCCTGGTAATAATCGCTCCTAAGGGGCAGGAGGATGGGAACTTTATATACCAGCTCCCATTAGCCAGAGGTTGAAAGCAGCTCCCAGGGCTTCAACTCCCCGGCCCCTCCCGCCTGCCCAGTGTGTTGACCCAGAATGCCAACGGGAAGCCAGAAACACTGGGCATGTGGGTAGTATGCTGACAAATCTGGTACTCTCGGGGTACCTGGGTGGCTCAGTCGGTTAAGCATCTGACTCTTGATTTTGGCTCAGGTCATGATCTCATGGTTTGTGGGATCGAGCCCCACTTTGGATTCTGTGCTGACAGCGTGGTGCCTACTTGGGATTCTCTCTCTCCCTATCTCTCTCTGCCCTTCCCCTTCTTGCACACACATGCTCTCTTCCTCTCAAAATTAAATAAACACTTTAAAAAATCTGGTACTCTACTGTTTCCTAAAATCCACCCTTGCAGGCTTTTTCCAATTCCTCAGACATGTTCTGTCTTATAGACCACCCCTTCTGACTCAGACACTTTGCAAGGTTCCCTCCTTCTTCGTGTGAGCAGAACTTTCTCAGGTGAGTCAACCCTGATCATCCTAATTAAGTTCCCACTCCCTTCCTTATTTTAACACTCCATGTTTGTTTCCTTTGTAGCATCTTTCATGTTGTGTAATTATATTATTATTTTCATTCATTTTTATGACTGTGTACCCCACCAGAGTATGCATTGTCCTTGGATAGGGACCATATCTACTTCATGCATCAACGTAGGGCCATCATCTAGTTCAGTGCCTGATAAAAACAGCTGGTACCCACTCAATTTTTCTCACATAAGTACATTTTTGAAAGTGCACAGTTGTTTCTGAAAACTATTCATTTATACCCAACAACTGAAAATGTTTTGGTGAGCTAGAGAGAAATGTTTGGCATTTTGCAAAGTGCTGATTCCAATGACCTCCTGAAGGAGACCATACCATAGAGTCCCATAGGTTCTTTGGCTTTAGTAACTCATATAAGCACAGTAATAGATATTAACAGGGCTTCTGCATACTAAATCAGCTGGGAGATAAGATTCTACTCTCAGCCTTCTAGGCTCATAGGCTTCATGCAGTAATTGTGACTTCTTGAGTCTCTGGTGCATATGCTCTCTGTTTTGGAGTTTTTAATTTTTTTAATTAAAAAAATAATAATGAGGAAATTGGATTATCTCTTAAGTCTCCTCTTAAGCCTCAATGTTCTCTCAGTCTGTTAATGAGAATCATAAATATGTCCCTTGCATGTCATAGATGTTCAACAAATATTTGGTTTTTAAATGCTTAGAATACGGATAGCTGAGCCACAGGTACACTGACATGAAAGTCTTCTAATTGAATCTGTTTCTTTATCTGCAAAAAAATGGCAATCTAATATAACAGCTAAGAATGACAAATACTTGCTGTGAGTGTCACTGTTACCCAGTTCTGTGCTCATGGCAGACATCACTAATCAATTGCCACATTCTTTACCAATGGTCCAAAATGTAGCCCCAGAAACCTGGCAGACATTACCTTAAACAACAGATCAAGGTTAACATTGCTAGCGATAAGTCATGTTGAAAGCAGACTAGCACGATATGATGGGATGGGAAAGCACCACACCTCTCTGGTGTTCTTCCCCAAAACCCATAACCCCAGTCTAATCATGGCAAAACCATTAAGACAAATACAAACTGAGGGACGCTATACAAAACACCTAACTGGTACTCCTTAAAACTCTCAAGTAAAGAGAAAGAAACAAGGAAAGAGGAAGAAACTGTCACGGACCAGAGGAGGCTAGGCAATATGACAATAAAATGCAGTGTGGGACCTTGAATGGGATCCTGGATCGGGGAGGAGCGGGGGTGGGGGGGCGGAGAGGGAAGGAATTAGTGCAAAAAACAAAAACAAAAACAAAACAAATAAAACGTGGGTAAAATCTGGAGCTCAGTTAATAGCAATGCACCAAGGTTAATTTCTTAGCTGTTCACAAATCTACAATGATTACGTAAGATATGAACATAAAACAAGGTTAAAACAGCAGGTTTGTAGGAAGTCTGTTATCTTGGTGACTTTTCTGCAAATCTAAAATCATCCCAAAATAAAAAACTTATTTTGAAAAAGTCAGTGAGCCAGGTCCCCTCACTACCAGTACGTTCTCCCCTCTTTCTGAGCTTCAATTTTCTCATCAGAGTATCTTTTATCTTTTCAGATATTTTAATGCAGATATAGAAGACTGGAATGAAAATCTAACCATGAAATATTTGCAGTTAGAACACCTTGCCCGGGGCATATAGTAGGAGATGAATGATTCCGCCAAAGCCAGTGTTGCTCCCACCCACACACCCACCCACCCACACACACACACACACACACTTTCAAGCAATTTGAATTGCTATGCAGATGTAGACTTTTCTAAATTAATGCAATTTTACATTTTTAATTAATTTTCCAAAACATCTTCTACTTACACCCAAGTTTAATTGCAAAGTCTGAGATCTGAGCACAGCTAGAATTTATCGAATGCTTTTATGCTAAGGAACCCCTGCCCCTAACAAAAACACTCAACTAAATTGCTACAAACCTTCTCTTAATACCCTCCAGATGACATCTGCATCACAGCTAGTCTTTGTTCGAGTCATACAGCTTTTCCCTTGAAGATACATACCGAATGCAGGATTCATGCTTTCTATGTGCTTATGGATCCCATAATTCATTGTCTAGGTGAAATGGGCTGCTTTTGAAAACTTGGAGACTACAGCCTTCACTTTCCAAATTGTGTAGCTAGCAGATTTCATTTACAGTATATTGCAACAAGTCCCTGGGAGTTTTCACCGAAAGCCATAAATCAGAATCAGTTAAGAAAAATGTTCAAGAGAATTTCCCATTTCTGCAGATAGACAAGGTTGAGAAATATCAGAGGTAGAGTTATATGGTGTGAAATGACACTTTCTAAAGGGCTCTTTTGAGCAATTTATTAAGAATTTGTCAAAGACATGCCAAGTGCTCATCAGTGAATTAGGCATGTATTATAATGCTTGTTGTAGCATTTAAAGATCATGATACTTATCACTTAGATTGTACTTAACACGCTCAAAACATTTTCAGTTCTAATTAAATATTCTCCCACGTGTATCTGTGTAGAGAAATAACCATTTATAGGGGGAAGAAATACCCAGACTCACAAATAAAAAATCCATCAGAGAAGTCTTGGGAACTTGAGTACAGTATTAAATATGTAGGCAAATGTATAACATCTTGAGTTTCAGCCAGAAGTCTAAATTGGTTCCCCGAACAACCATTTGGAGTTCAGTCTTCTTATCAAAATGAGTCTTCATGCTTTTGTTTTCCTGAAGTTTTAGCTGCCCTAGACAGAGCCGTTTGAGGTTTAGGCTAATTATACGGAGCCAAACAGGGAAACCAAGTGATTCCATTTCCCAAATGGAGGGCTTGCCTTTTCAGAAACCAAGCTCAAAGAATATGGGTTAAAGATATTCCAGCTTCGAGATTTCCTTTTCTTCATTTTTTTCTCAAGTTTCATAAAAGACATTACTACTTCCTGATGTAGATCAGGGGATCTACATTTCAGTAGAGGGAACACCCAAAAAGAGAGCCTATCTTCACAGGTCACATTTATACATTTGAAAATGTGGGTCAAGAGTTTTTGCTGAGAGAAGTTTGAGACTCAAAATCCAGATTTGGCACTCAATGAAAGATTTAATTTTGAGGGTTCAAAGCATGAACCCCAGCGGTAGGCACGATGGCAGTATTTATCCAAAAGGAACAATGCACATTCTTTGGTCCAGGGATAGGATTTCCAGAAACCCACTCCAAGGTCATTCCATATAAGAAGTATATGGGGGCACCTGGGTGGCTTAGTCGGTTAAGCGTCCGACTTTCGCTTAGGTCATGATCTCGCGGTTCGTGGGTTCGAGCCCCGCGTCGGGCTCTGTGCTGACTGCCAGCTCAGAGCCTGGAGCCTGTTTCAGAGTCTGTGACTCCCTCTCTCTCTGACCCTCCCCTGCTCACGCTGTCTCTCTCTCTCTCTCCTAGAAATAAATAAAACACTAAAAAATTAAAAAAAAAAAGAAGTATATGTACAAGTGTGTTTATTGAAGCACGGTTCATAATAGGAAAAAATTGGAACTCTCCCAAATGCCCCTTGATAGTGAAATGCATATTTTATTTATCTACTACAACACCACCCTGGAGAATTGTTAGTTAGACCTCACATCACATCAACTGGTTATGTTCATATCTTGCTCCTCCACAGAGATTCATCCCCCACAACTTTAAACAGACGGGGAAAGAAACAAGAGTTAGGGCTTTTCAAAAGCTAAATTACTTGGGGTGCAATAGAGCGTTTTCATTAAGCATATGAACAATAGAGCCAGATGATCCAAGTTCAAATCCCAGCCCTGCCCTTGATGTGACTTCCGTCCAGTGATAGATAATCATGATCTTTGGTTTCAATACATGTGGAATATGGTCAATATTAACAGTATCCTCCCTGTAGAGATGTTAAAAATCATCTCTGTAGAGATGTTAAAAGAATTAATGAGACAACACATATATGGTATCATCATGCCCATCACACAGGAAATACTCACTCAATATCACCTGTAATGATAATATTCAGTTAGAAAAGATCTTGGAGACTTGCTCTGCAAAGGGTAGTTAGCGGGGCAGCAACAGCAGCATCTGGGAGATCATTGGAATGCAGAGTGTCAGATCCCACCCCAGGTATACTCAGTCAGAACCTGCATCTTTAACATGCCCCCAGATGATTCATGTGCACCTTATAGTTTGAAACTAGTAAGCCCAGAACAGATGTACTGCATTTCTAACAAGGTGCCTGAATAGCACATTATGTTTAAGAAGTACTGCCTTACGGATTGCCCAGTTCTGCCCCCTCATTTTACAAGTGAAGGAACTGAGTTCCGAAAAGATTAGCCGACTTGTTCAAGTCACACACCGGTCAACAGTAAATCTGGGACTCAGACCTAGCATTCCTTACAATGAACCTTACACTTAGAACAGAGGTCTCGAATTGTAAAGTATCAGACCAGCCCAGTTCTCCAGGAGCCCAGAGCATGGTTTGAAATGGGCTCACTATCCAATTCTGAGAGTCTGTATGCATGTCAAGGTAAGTGAGACCCTAAATGGTTGTTATAATGAATGCAACGTTATAATTCACGCAGAGTCACTGTTGTACCTAGCAAATTCATAATTAGAGGTAATTTTGCACCTGCTGTCACGAGAAGATGGCATTTCCTTTAATTTAGCTTGATGCCTTGATTATACTGTGGGAGCGGCAGGAGACAAGGCAATCTCTCACTCGACTCCTGGAGAAAACACACAGCCTTTGGTTTGTGGTTATGATTAATAAAGCCATTTAGCATCCTTGGAATCATCCGCTGCTGTTTCTCATCGTACTGATGCAGAATCTTCCATGAGGCAGGAGTGCTTGTCACCATCCTACCTGTTGCAAAAACCTCAAAAGGCTACTGGGTTCTTTTTGGGGTGAACCATCTTAGGAATCCCAATCAAACTAACTTGGAAACATAGTCATTGAAGTGGCTACGAATGCAGGTCACTGTATCTGTGTCATAAGAAACAGTGTTATTTTCCTACAACTGAATTTCTTTTCTAACACAAGACCTTGTATCAGGAATTTTGGACGTATCCCATTTTTGGTGGACTTCTTTAGATTTGGGAAACTTGTCTAGAGCCCAGTCACTAAGGGTGTAATGGTTAACTCTAATGGTCAACTTGCCTGGACTAAGGGATTCCCGGCTAGCTGGTAAAACATTTTTTCTGGGTGTGTCCATGCGGATGTTTCCGGAAGAGATTAGCATTCGAGTTGATGAACTGAATAAAGCCGATGGCCCGTCATCCAATTGTTGAAGGTCCAGATAGAACGAAAAGGCTGAGGGATGGCCAATTTGCCCTCTCTCTCTGCTTGACCTGAAACATGGATTTTTCTCCAGGTCTTAGATATCAGCGCTCCTGATTCTCAGGCTTTCAGATTAGATCGGGATTTACACCATCAGTCCCCATCCCCATTCTCATGCCTTTGGACTCAGACTGAATTACACCACCAGCTTTCCTGGTTTTCCAGCTTCTGGATGGCAGAGTATAGGACTTCCCAGTCTCCATAATGGCGTGAGCCGATTCCTACAAGCCTCCTATATCTACATAGATATGCTATTGTTTCTCTGGAGAACACCAGCTAAAAGAAGAGGAGAGAGGCATCTCGATGTGCTGACTTCCACTGAGAAGTCTGCATCTGGTACTGATCATTAGTCCCCTCCATGGTCACCGCTATGTCTAGTCACAGGATACGCCCAGTATCTTGGTGGCTCTCAGACACCCAGGCTTCTTTCTGCAGCTCTGTGCCAGCCAGAAGAGCAGCAGCTAGGTGAAGCTTGCCCTCTAGGGCCACTGCAAAGCCACCACATCTGCTCCCATGTCATGCCGGGAGAGTATGGAGAATTATGGAGTCTCGCCAACTCAAGATTCAAATCCAGCTTTAGCAGAGGCCAAGTCATGCCTTAACCACTACATTAATAAGCCCCTCATTTGCCCCCTCAGTATTGATCACAGCAGGAGAAATGCCAAGGTGCTGGCTATCTCTGCAATACATGAGTCCTATTGGGCATTCAAGGGAGGAAGGAGGAAGGTCAGGTTTGGGAGCCAGGAAAAGGCACCAGTATGATCTGGGACAAGTCCCTTAACCTGCCTGACTGCCCCTCTTCTGTCTGACATTCTTCTCAGTGATTCTCACTGTGGGCAGGCACCATCCTTCACTGTCGTATTCCCTTGATGATGAAAGATTAGGTCATTTGCACTCTTTTCCTATTTTATGCAAAGCTGTAGTGGATACTCTTTATCAAATATCTACTCAGACTGTTGCCTGATCACCAAGCGGCAAACCGGTCAGGAAGAATTGATCATTCATAGACAGGCTCATCGGGGGGTGCTGTGCACCTGCTCAAAAGTAGCCACGGGCCAAGATCAACTGACCCTGAAGAAGAGTGGATGAGTTTTCACCTCCCCAGCCCAATCTTCAACTCATGCCAACATCTCCTCAGTTCCAGGAAAAAGTGAGTCTATCTGCGGTGAGTTGACAAGACTCTGCAATGCCCTGAAAAAGGCAAATTTCTACACAGCTGTGTTAAATTCATAATTTGCTAGTGGAGACACACAAATTCAATGTGAAGTCTCAGTGAAATGCAATTAACTGTATGCTATTTTAGCAAAGGGGAGTTTTTGCTGTACCTGAAAAAAAAATCGTGATGACTTGAAGCCAAACTGCATTCCAGAAGAGTATATATTGTTTAGGGTTTGGGGGTTGCTTTTGAAGTTCAAATAGTACTGCAGGATGCAAAATTATGGCAAGCATAATTACAGGGCAGAATTACCTGGGGTAGGTTTTCGTTAGTTTCTACTTTTTTAAACAAGTTTTTCTTATTTTTATCCTATTTGCCTCTCATGAGATTGAAACCACAATTGAGACTGGTATTAAAAGACAATCATTACCCCAAGCCCAGAGGATGGAAGACTCAGCGTGTTGTATATGAGCCACTTGATTTCAAGTGGTGTTAAGAGGGCTTTTAATTACTCAGCTTTGGACTCAGGTATCACCTTCCCTGACAAAACAGCAAGAGAGGAACAGCTTTCTCGGTGGATTAGATAACTTTCCCCACCACCAGTCCCATGACTGGGAGCCACTGTGGCACACAGGAGAAGCTATTTTCAACTAGCTCATTAGAGGGGGCAGGAAGAGGGGCTATTTAGAGTTCTTCAAGGCCTATGGGGAGAAAGAGAAGGGGAAAGTGGACAACTCTCATCAGTAGCCAACAGCTCAACATTTCCCCCACCAGAAGTCTGCCTCTTTCAAGGACACCACTCCAACTATGTAGAGCATAAAGAACAATACCTAAAAGCGGGGCTCTGGAGTTGATTACAAGGACCTGAGTGCCACTCCCAGCTTGGGCACCTGCCAGGTTAGACAAGTTCCTCAGGGATTTGAGATTCACTTTCCTCACTGTGAATAAGACTTGTTAATATTATTTATCTCATAGGATTATCATGAGAATTAATTTTTTTTCAAGTACCACACAATGCTTGGTCTCCAGTAGGTGTTCCTAGGTAGCGACTATAATTAGTGGTATGACAATGGCCCTCTCTTCCTCGATCTACCAAACGAATGTCAAGTAGTAACCTCATTTTTGTCATATGCTAAATCATCCTTCAACAGGACCATGTCTTCCCCCTACTCAACTTCACCATCAGCATCTCTGAGAAGGACCCTACATTCACATAATCCCTGATCACTCTGTTTTTCAGCTCTACCCAGCCTTACCCCACCTCAAACCCACAGTACAGACATCCTTTCTAATTCTTGCTCACCCTTCAAGTACCTATACTGGGCACACAAAAGGCAGCAGTGACCAAAGAGGCAGGGCCAGCTTCATGGGTGTCCCACCTCTACAGGCACACAGGACCCCACACTGAGAAGGACTCCCACACTTGGTTTAAGGTTGTGTTGTAGCCATCTTGACGTTCTTACTTTTTTTAACAAGGGACCCCACATTTTTATTTTGCACTGGGTCTGACATATTATATATCTGGTTCTGCAAACAGGAAAGGAAGTGCAAAGATGAAGTCTGAGATGGCTTCCTGCACTGGTTCTACCATATTCTAGAAATATGACCTTGCATAAACTCACCACTTATTCTACACGTATTTTATTGATTGCCTCCTATCTCAGTGTTCTCACTTATAAAATGGGCATAAGGTGACATCTGTCTCAGGGGCTGTTTTAAGAAACAAAAGTGTGCCTTTAGTCACTTAGGACTCTGGTGGCACATAGTAAGTGCCCAATAAATACCAATTATTATATTAACAAAGAAAGAAGTCTAGAGATTGGGATAGGAAGGAAAAATGGAGCTTCCAGTAGACTCTGAGAATGAGAGTCCCCTTCATTTTAAATCAGTGTATATATTTTGTGGCACCCGATAGATGCAAAACAATATAATGACAGATGTGATGGATACAAATAAAGAGAATGAATGAATCTTTTCTTCCTGAGGGTCTCAGGTTTTGGGGGGAGGGGAGTGGAGTGGAGAGGTAGAAGAATCACTTACTCACATCATGAGGCTATAAGTTAGAAAGTGGTAAAACTGAGAGCAAGATACCAAAAGGTTTAAGGATGATTGGACAAGGAGGGAGAGAAAGGTTAACCTCTGGAGTAACTAATCTTGAGATTTTAGCAGGAAAGAATGGCTTGGACTTTGAAAGTAGAAAAGGCACAGAGGCCAGCTCCGTGGAGGGAATAGCTTGCACAAAGCCTCAGATATGGAGGAATGAAAATGGCACTCAAGGCATCGCAAATGGGCTCTGTGGAATGGGTATAAATCTCCCACAAGATGTTGGTCCGCTAGAGAAATGTTTTTTTTTTCTTTATTTTCTTTAAATCAACTCAAATGTGACTCTAAGACCCCAACCCAGCAGGCTAGTGGGAATGCCAATCACAGTCATTACTGGGACTCTCTCTTCAGCCACCTCAGACTTTCCAAAGCCCAGGAGGTTTCCTCTGGCCATGGTCCTTGACCTGCACTGGTGTCTGCTGAGGTACCCAACCCTGTCAGCCCCACTAAGGTGACTGGTTTGGGGTAGGGTTCAAGGGTCTGACCCAGAGAGCAGGGAGAAGCTAACGACTCCAAGAAAAGCTGAGTTAATCTATTCATGCTTCAAGTGGCTACTGATGTTCAGTCAATCCTGATTTCAACTCAATATAAATATTGAGGAGGGTCATGGTCATGCTGAAGCTGACTAGCTGCCCAGGAGGCCATTCGGTCCAAGTTTTACTTCTTGCCAGCCATGTTACTTTGGATATGTTACTTCATCTCTTCTTCCCCATCTGAAAAATGGGAGTATTAATTATATGACCTTTTAGGGTTGCTGTTAAGATTATATGAGATCGGGGCATCTGGGTGGCTCAGCTGGTTAAGCATCTGACTTTTGATTTTGGCTCAGGTCATGATCTCACAGTTTGTGAAATCGAGCCCCACATCAGGCTCTGTGCTGACAGTGTGGAGCCTGCTTAGGATTCTCTCCCTCTCTCTCTCTCTGCTTCTCCCTTGCTCAAATGCATGTGTGCTCTCTCTCTCTCTCTCTCAAATTAAATGAATAAACCTAATAGAAAGATTATTTGAGATAATAGATGCAAAGAACAAATGCCTAGCATATGTAAATGTACCATAAATGGAAGCTCTATCAACATCATCACCATCTCCATCCTGTACCCAGAATAAATACAGAATAGAATAATAAAGTTTCCTCAAGAGAGATGACATCCTTTTTTTTTTATTTTTTTTTATTTTTTTATTTATTTCTAGGAGAGAGAAAGACAGCGTGAGCAGGGGAGGGTCAGAGAGAGAGGGAGTGACAGACTCTGAAACAAGCTCCAGGCTCTGAGCTGGCAGTCAGCACAGAGCCCGACGCGGGGCTCGAACCCATGAACCGCGAGATCATGACCCAAGCGAAAGTCGGACGTTTAACCGACTAAGCCACCCAGGCGCCCCAAGAGAGATGACGTCCTCTTAACGATGATAAAAAATTCTGAATTTAAGTTACCTAGATTCAAATCTCAGTTCAGCTGCTTGCTAGCTCTGTGATCTTGGACAACTTACTTTTGTATGCTCTCTGGGCCTTAGTTTCCTTAACTGTAATTTGGGATGTATATCAATACCTACCTAAAAGTTCTGGTCACCAATTCAAAGTGGAGAGGGAGCAGGTCTCTGACACCAGTGGGGTGTCTTACAATTCAACTCAATTACGATACTTCTTACCTGGAGATAGCATCAAATTCCATGGGTTCAAGTTAAGGGCTCAGTCTTACAACACCACACTCCACTTCAGTCACCAGTCACAAGACCAGGTTGTGACTGTACTTTTAATAGATTGGCTATAAATCACAGGTTCCCATGATCCCCTCTTTGGGTTCGATCAATTTTCTAGAGCTACTAACAGAACTCAGGAAACTCATTTACTCATCGGTTTACTGATTCACTACAAAGGATATTAAAGAATACAAACCAACAACCAGATGAAGAGATACATAGGGTGAGATCCCAAACAAAGGAGCTTCTGTGATTTTGGAGTTTGGGGCAGACCCCCTGGCACTAGGAAGCATTTTGTTTCTCCAACCTGGAAGTTATTCTGAACCTCATGCTTTGGGGTTTTTATGGAGGCTTCGTTGCATAGGCATGGCTGATTAAATCATTGGCTGCTGGTGATGGAACTCAATCTTCAGGCCCTCTACTCTCCCTGGAGTAGGGGGAGGGAGGTGCATAGCTGAAAGTTCCAACCCTCTGATCACTTGATTGGCTCCACTGGCTATCAGCCTTCATCCTTAGGTGTGGTCCAAAAGTCAACTCATTAACATAATAAAAGACACTTTTATCTCTATCCTCACTCAGGAAATTCCAAGGGGTCTAAAGACCAAATATACAGATCTTATTATAAATCACAATATTGCATTACCTCATAGGACTTTTGGGAGAACTGAACGAATTCTTTCATGTAAAGCACCCAGAAGAGCATTCAGTAAGCGTTGGCTATTTTTGTTCTGTTTTATTGTTCCAAATGTGTGTGCATTCAGCCAATTGCCAGAACCACTCCTATAAGGAGAGAAACGCACTATTTACTGAGGAGGTTTAGAAATCTGTCCTCCTAGCAAAGTCCATCTTCTTCTTCCAAATGTGCACCAAGTAGAAAGTCGAAGTCCCCTTCAGTGGTCACCTACACAGAGAAAGAAACTGTAAACAGTTGGTGTGTATCCTTCTAGATGTTTAATAAATGGAAATACATATAAATGGAATATTTTTTAAAAGTTTAACAACACAATATGGACATCTTTTACATCAGTACTATTGGATCTACCTCATCCTTTTCAATGACTCATTATATTCCATAGCATCCATGTACCTACCATACTCTGTTGAATCAATTCTCTACCCATGGAAGCATAGATCCCAATTATATGGGATCCTGCATGCATCATTATCTTTTTTAATTAAAAAAATTTTTAATGTTTATCTTTGAGAGAGAGAGTGTGGGGGAGGGGCAGAGAGAGAGGTAGACACAGAAATTCAAGCAGGCTCCAGGCTCTGAGCTGTCAGCACAGAGCCTGACATGGGGCTCCATCCCACGAACCATGAGATCATGACCTGAGCCGAAATCAGATGTTTAACCCAATGAGCCACTCACTTTCCCCCATCATCATTTTAAATACATTCACACAAATTTATCCAATTATTTAGGATTAATTTCTAAATATGGAACATCTATATTAAAGAGTATGACTATTTAAAATTTGGGTACCTATTGACTTAATGCCCACCCCGAAAGGATGGTTTTTATTGCATTTTATCTGTTTTATTTTTCCTTTTTTCTAGCTCTGACTACATTTTACCATGGGTTGTATTTCCCTTCCATCTATATTAGTTTGCTAGCATGACAGTAACAAAGTACTATAGACCAGGCTGCTCAAACAACAGAAATTTATTTTCTTATGGTTCTGGAGGCTAGAAGACTAAGAGGTTAGTCTCTTCTGAGGTCTGTCTACTTTTTCGAGTGTTTTCTCTCTGTGTCATCATCTGGTCTTCATTCTGTGTCTATGTCTTAATTTCCTTTTATGAAATCCAGTCATATTGGAATTAGGACTCACCCTAACTTCCTCATTTTAGCTTAAATACCTCTTCAAAGACACTTTCTCCAAAAACAGTTAAATCTGAAGAACAAAGAGTTAGGATTTCAACATACAAATTGGGGGAGTAGGGGACACAACTCAGCCATAACATTACCTGTAATCTAGTGCTTCCTCTTTGAATTTCTAGGATATCTAGGAAGGAAGGAAGGAAGGAAGGAAGGAAGGAAGAAGAAGAAGAAGAAGAAGAAGAAGAAGAAGAAGAAGAAGAAGAAGAAGAAGAAGAAGAAGGAGAAGGAGAAGGAGAAGGAGAAGGAGAACAAGAACGAACAAGAACAAGAACAAGAACAAGAACAAGAACAAGAAGAAGGTGGTGGAGGAGGAGGAGGAGGCAGGGGGAGGAGGAGAAGTGTTCAGTGATTTCCTGTTAATCATATGTGTGTCTTTACCCAGCACCATAGTTGTTGGCCACGGTACCCATAGAACAAGGAAGGCACTACTCCAAAGCTCTGAGGCAGAATGCCAACTTTGCCAGTCAATACCTCTGTGACCTCAAGCCAGTTGTCTGACCTCTCTGCGGTAGTAATGACAGCATTCACTCCCTTCAAAGAATTACTTAAGAGCTCAAATGAAAGATCTATGTGAATGTGCTTGTAGAGTGCAGAGCATGGGGTAAAAACTCGTGGCAGTTGACACCCTGCCTCTTCTTGCCCTGCTTCTCCCCCTGCCACATCCATGGGTCCCCGCCTGCCTTTGCCTCTTCAGCATTCACTTTCCCCAAGAAGAGGCTTGCTTCCTGTGCAAATAGTCTCCAAAGGCAATTAGGGCTCGCCCTCCCTCCCAGGATTTGTGAAACTATATGCGTTTCATGCTTCTAGGACCATTAACCACGACTTGGTGACACAGTCCCAAAGGGGACCAATTGGCTTTGGGATAGTGGACGATGACTTCATTGGGAAGGCCATTAATCATAACTATGAAATAATGAAATGGCTGTCAGTTTGCCCATGCCTAATAACACCTAGTTAATAAGAGGGTCTTTTTATTTCTCACAGTGGAAATGGATGGCAGAGGATACTGTTTCTGGGAGAACATTACATGTCTTGGATGGCTGAAATGCCTTGGCCAGTGGAAGTCACTCAACTTTTGGCTGGATGCCTCACCAGCACTCTCTGAGCCGTGCAATAACCTCTCTGAAATGCACTGCTGCTCCTGTCTTATTGCTTAATTAATCCACTTCTAATTGATATGGCCATGCATTGCCATGGCTGCTTCCCCACTGTGAGAGCCCATAAAAACATAGCTGGGACTCTCGAAACAATGTCAAGAACATGAACGTCTCAATGACATCATACTTGGTCAAGAAATGGAGGTCCCATGACTTTGGCCAAATATGGTCTTGACATCTAATAAAAACGACTGAGTCCATTGAAAGCATTATTATATTTCAAAAGATTTCTATTACAGGGAGGTGGAGGAGGAGGGAGATGGAAAGAGGACAAGAGCTAATTGGAGGGGAGGGTGCTGATATTGCCTTTTAAACCCTTTCCGGGTGGATGCTCCTCTCATTCCTTCCCCCTAATCCTGTCACCGAAGCTTCTATCAGGGACCAGAGTAGTAGGCTATGGGAAGCACTGTACTGAAAGATAGGTCATTTATATCAGTTAATTCCAGATGCTTGTGAGAAATTCCAAAAATAGACAGTTCAAATCCCAGCTCCATCCCTGGATGCCCTTGGAAAAGTTACCTAACTTCCCTGACACCCAATTTTCTCAGACATTAATTTTAAAAAAAATCACATAAAACAGCATGTTAGGCTAGCGTTGGGAACAAAGTCTTTCCATATTACACACCATCAAGACCATCTTTAGAAAATCCTCTGAACCACTGCTGTCTCCATAAATCTATCCACAGCAAACCTCAGGCGCTTTCAATTTTGAGACCCCCAAAAGGAAAGCCTAGATTAAGGGCTGGCAAACTATGGCCCTGGGCCAAACCCAGCCCATCACCTTTTCTTATAAAGTTTTATTGGAACACAGACACATTCATTCATTTACATATTGTCTGGGGCTGTTTCACGTGGAAACAGCAGAATTGACCAGTTGCCACATAGGTCATACAGCCCCCAGAGCCTAAAAGATTTACCATCAGGCCTTTTACAGAACGTGGCTGAGCCCTGGTCTAGGTACAGATAATGGGTTTCCATCCCACCCCCTTTGCCTTCAAGATAGTCGATCAACTCCCCCTCAGGGCATGAGGAGAGGTGGAGAATTTGACAGCACACCACCTGCCTGTAGGGTAGTCTCCACTCAGTTGTGATAGGCAACCTCTATTTGGGTTCACGGTGTTGTTCACAGACTTAAAAAGAAGTCTTGGGGTCCCTGGGTGGCTCAGGCAATTAAGCCTCGACTTTGGCTCAGGTCATGATCCCGTGGTTTTGGGTTCAAGCCCAGCATCGGGCTCTGTGCTGACAGCTCAGAGCCTGGAGCCTGCTTAGGATTCTGGGTCTCCCTCTCTCCCTACCCCTCCCCTGCTCACACTCTGTCTCTCACTCTCTCTCAAAAAGAAATAAAAAGACACCTAAAAAAAAAAAAAGAAAGAAAAAAGAAGTCTTGGTGTAGGCGTTAGGTTATCCACATCAACTGGAACCACACTTGGGATTCAATTTCTCTGAACACAGCGCCCCCTTTCCCAAAGAGGAAGTAAAGTGTGGGTGAGGGATGATGTCAGCATAGAAACAAGGCCTTTGGGGAGAGTTCAGGCCTGTAGGCGGTGTTCCCCTGGAAGCTGGCAAGGTGAGCGGCTGAAGAATTTTCCGTGAAGGCGTGAATCAGGATTTCTCGCTATTGGAGTCACAGGAGCCTTTGACAAACTGGCTTTGTCCTCAGCCCTTCACTGCCAGCCAAGTTCATCCCCACCACTCTGCCTGTCTTCCGGACCGAGAGCCTCCTCAAAGCTCAGGCGGATTCTAGTGCCTTCGTTCCCGCGAGAGGCTCTGAGACACTTCACAGGCGATATTAATCATGTTGATTAACCATGACCTCCCCTTTTGTAAACTCGTGTTGATGGCCTCAAACCAATCAGTACCTGTCGCAATGTTTATGGTCTCTAAATGAGGGTGGAAGACAGCGTGAGGACAGAGTGCTTTGTGTGGGAATTAGGAATCCCTCCAGGCCAGGCCTACCAGGGGCAGCTAATGCTTCTGAGAGAAAGTGGTTTCCAGAAATTTCCTTATTGCTGTGGCTTCTTCTTTTGGGCTTTCACCCCCCCACACCACCCCAGCTTTACTGAGGTATGATTGTCAGGTAAAAAGTATATTTAGGGGCGCCTGGGTGGCTCAGTCGGTTGAGCATCGGACTTTGGCTCAGGTCATGATCTCCCAGTCTCACAGTTCGAGCCCCGTGTCGGGCTCTGTGCTGACAGCTCAGCGCCTGGAGCCTGCTTCAGATTCTGTGTCTCCCTCTCTCTCTGCCCCTCCCCCGCGCACTCTCTGTCTCTGTCTCTCAAAATAAAATAAAGACATAAAAATAAGTTTTTTAAACTATAAGTTGGACAGCATAATTTTTTTACAACATGATTCTTTACAGCATACAACCTGATGACTTAATATACATATACATTGTGAAATGATGACCCGAAAAACAAACAACCCAGTGAAGAAATGGGCAGAAGATATGAACAGACACTTCTCCAAAGAGGACATCCAGATGGCCAACAGACACATGAAACGATGCTCAGCATCCCTCCTCATCAGGGAAATACAAATCAAAACCACACTGAGATACCACCTCACACCAGTCAGAGTGGCTCAAATGAGCAAATCAGAGAACTCTAGATGCTGGCGAGGATGTGGAGAAACGGGCACCCTCCTACACTGTTGGTGGGAATGCAAACTGGTGCAGCCCCTCTGGAAAACAGTGTGGAGGTTCCTCAGGAAACTAACAATAGAACTCCCCTATGACCCAGCAATAGCACTGCTAGGAATTTACCCAAGGGATACAGAAATGCTGATGCATAGGAGCACATGTACCCCAATGTTCATAGCAGCACTCTCCACAATAGCTAAAACATGGAAAGAGCCTAAGTGTCCATCAACGGACGAATGGATCAAGAAGATGTGGTTTATCTATACCATGGAATACTACATGGCAATGAGAAAGAATGAAATCTGGCCATGTGTAGCAACATGGATGGACCTTGAGGGTGTTATGCTGAGCGAAATAAGTCAGGCAGAGAAGGACAAATATCATATGTTTGCACGTATAGGAGGATTAGGAGGAACTTGACGGAGGAACAAGGGGGAGAAGAAGGGCGGAAATGGTGGGGGAAAGGGAGAGAGGCAAACCATGAGAGACTCTTGAATGCTGACAAAAACTGAGGACTGATGGATGTGGGGGGGAGGGGGGATGGGCATGGAGGAGGACACTTGTGGGGATGAGCACTGGGTGTTATGTGGAAACCAATTTGACAATAAACTATTTGTAAAAAAAAAAACAAAAAACAAAAAAACATTGTGAAATGATGAACACAATTCAGTTGATTTTTTTATTTTTTAAAAAACTTCTTTATGTTTGTTTATTTTTGAGAGAGAGAGAGACAGAGTGCGAGCTGGGGAAAGACAGCAAGAGAGGGAGACACAGAATCTGAAGCAGGCTTCAGTCTCTGAGCTGTCAGCACAGAGCCCGATGCGGGGCTCACACCCACGAACCATGAGATCATGACCTGAGCCAAAGTCAGGTGCTTAATCAACTGAGCTACCCAGATGTCCTGATTTTTTTTTAAATTTTAAAAAGTGTTTATTTTTGACAGAGAGAGAAAGAGAGAATGAGTCGGGGAGGGGCAGAGAGAGAGGGAGACAGAGGATCTGAAGCAGGCTCTGCATGAGAGTGGAGAGCCTGATGCAGGGCTCAAACTCAGGAACCATGAGGTCATGATTTGAGCCAAAGTCTGACTGAGCCACCCAGGTGCCCCCACAATCCAGTTTATGAACACGTCCATCATCTCATAGTTATCTTTTTGTTGCATGTGTGGTGAGAACACTTAAGATCTACTCTCTCAGCAAATCTCCAGTATGCAATGCAGTTTTTTACTAACTACGATCACCATGCTATATATTCGATCCCCAGAACTTACCTTACAGCTAGCTCTTTTACGGCCTTTATCATAAGGCTGCACCTGTTGGTGAAAGGAAAATCACACCATACTTCTGCAAAGCGTCTTTCTGCACACATCGTCTTCCTCGAAAGGTGCTATAGACTGGTGGCAACACACCTGACATCTAGATTCGAACTGCCAGGAAATGGATCCCATGTGCTTCTGTGTAGCCAGTGACCTTGTGGGAGTGTGGACTGCTTTGCACCTTCATTAAATCATCTGCAAATGGGAAACAATAGTCAAGGCCAGCTTCGGAGATGGGTGGCATCTGCTGTTCCACAGAGCCCCACGCTTAGCAGGGCCTCCTACCTGGTTTCGTGCTCTGCTGTCCCCCTCTGGAAATTCTTAGTGATTTTTGAACAAGGAGTCTCACATCTTCATTCCACCCTGGGCCTTACAAATGCTATAGTTTTCCTGAAGAGGGTACTGCCCTCATGTACAGGGATAACAGGGAGAGAAGAATGCATGGAAGGTTCCTGGTTCAGTACCTGCCATACAGTATGCACTACAAAAATAAATAGGTATCGTCAGCTGATCACACCACAGCCTTACGAGGCAAACCGAACTTAGGGTATGACGTAGCCAACTGTGTAATTTTACTTTAAGAATGAAAACATTGAGGCTCATCAAGGGGAAATATCTTCTCAAGATCCTTGAACTCAGCTTAGAGCAATACATGAATAAATGTTCATTCATTCATCAGAAAATGCTTGCAGAGAGCCAACTATGTACCCACAGGCTTGGGAAGACCGGGGGGCAAGACCAGCCGGTGTTTCCCTCCTGCACAAGACCATCCAGCTCTTCAAAGCCACTAGCTGGTTCCTGAGGAAATCAAGTTCTGAAAAACCCAGGGGTGCCAGCCTCTAAGGTCAGTAAAGGAATTTGACCATAGCTAAGATCAAAACACCCTACAATCACCTTTGATCACATCCTCAAGCCTTTGGGGAATTTCTCTGTCTTGCTCTTGGAAGTGTGTCCACTACCCCATGCCTGACCCCCCTGTTAGCCTCCAACGTCGTCTGTCATTCCTACTAGCACCTTCTGGAAGGATATCCCAGGGGATGGTCTGTTGCTTAATTTTAGGCTCCTTGCTTCCTGAAAGGAAGTCTATGCACAAACACTCATCTGCCCAGCCCAGTGCCCGAGGCTCTCACCTGAGAGGGGGATGAAATAATGGTCACCTAGGACCTTGTCACCCCTGGAAGAGCCACAGCGAGAACTGGGGTTTCACCCACTAGTCCACCCGGCCCCCGTGATCAATCCGTCCCTTTCCTACACCCTGTCCAGTTGTGCCCAGCCCGCATCATTACTTGGTTATTCAACTTGTGAATGCCAGGAACTCACAACACGCTCATTACAGGGCCTCTCCATCCATGAAATAAGATAGGCGATTACCTCAGTATTCCCCAAACTTCAAATCACTCAAGGTACTTTCCAGGGGCACCTGTCTACAATGTACTTAATATTTTCCTACAAGTTGCATTTTTAAAAATGCGATACATTTATTTAAGTTAAATGTAGCATCTTTAACATTAATGAGTAGGCCCACTTGCCTTAAACAGGAAGTGATAGCACAAATAAAAATATAAAGTGAAAAAGGACACTGGATCGGACTGTGACCACCTATGACCGTCTTCTGTACCACAAGGGCCCACCTCGGGGAAACTCAGGGTTAAACTCTTCCCAGCATTAACAGCGGACTATTTGTAGGCATTTGCGTTTTTATAGAAGACTCTTGGAAACCTAATGCTTAACCCATAGAGATAGTGAGGGGGTTCTAGGCAGCTAGTAATAGAAGGAATATATTTTTGCTCAGAGCGGGGTTTTCCAGTAAGGCTGAAATCATGCCTGGGCAAGAAGTCACCTAACGCCTCTCTGAGTAATGCAGGCCCTGGACACTCAAGAGTGAGGTCTGGACTCCCTAGAGAATGGAGGAATAAAGGTGACTGTTTTCCAATGAGCTCCTTTTGCTTCCCAAGTGAAACCAGATAAGGGGCTGCTGTCAGGCTCTTGGGTCATTAGCAATGCCTGGTGGAAGTGTGAGGTAAGGAACAAATAATCCAACAGGTATCTACTGAGCAGATGCTCCGGCGCATCGCTGTGATAGTCAGGGCTGGCCTGCAACAAGAGAGAGTAGACTGTCCTGTTTGTCAGCCAAGGCTTTCTTTTCTATCTTGGATCCCCCCTGAGGGCTCATGATTCATCTCCACTTCTCAGGGATCCACCCTCTCCCAATGCACCAGCCGACTTTTTCCTTCTCTCTCCCTGTCTAAATTCGACCACCTTGATCCTTTTCCCGGAGGACCTGCCCCAGGTAACACAATTAGAACATTAATGCCGATGAGGAGCGCTGTAACTTTACAGCCTTCATTACCACCTTGGCACACGAAGCTTTCTCACTTTCTGCCTGAGATTCATCACTTCCCTGGATGATTGGCAGTGGGAACATTCATTTCCTTCAGAGAAAAACACTATTGCTACCCACTGGGTGTCATCTTGTCACCCAGATCTCAAAAGACAGCCACAGAAAAGTCAGCCATGGGTACATTTCACGATGCCTGAGCTGTCCAGTCTTCATGACTAATTTGTTATGCTACGTAGATCCCTCCAGAGGCCATAAATGACTGTTGTTAAAATGGGGTGAGCTCAAGGAGAGGACACATGAGAATGAGTCCTGGACCAGAGGGAAGCTGGGAAAAAAGGTATGAGGACCTGGTATGAGCCAAATTACTTTTCTAGTACTCACACCATAGTGAATCCAAGTCCCCATAGGCTCAGGTTATCTGAAGTCCAGTCCCTCCCTATGGGTTTCTCCTCAAATATTACAAGGGATCCTCAGCCCAGAGCCTGTGAATCAGCCTGCTGGATGCTGCCCACTGCCACCTTGCAGCAGACAGTGCTTCAAGTGTGACCCTGAAAGCACGACAGCCCCCTTTTCCGCTCTTGGTTGCCCGAGAGCACTTCCCCCTGCCACGGCCGAAGTAGCCCTACAGTTAGGACCTGAACAGTTCAAGGTATTCACAGAAATGCCCTGGAGGTTGTCTACCATCTCCAAGGCCTTGCTTGTATCCCAACCATGGATAGATGGTACGCTGTGCTGAGTGGCCCGGGCTTCGATGGTTTGTCAGGTATGAGAAAAGGTG
Source organism: Crocuta crocuta (assembly GCF_008692635.1). NCBI lineage: Eukaryota > Metazoa > Chordata > Mammalia > Carnivora > Hyaenidae > Crocuta > Crocuta crocuta. Next base: position 5,895,156 of record NW_027551573.1, on the reverse strand, counting down.
ATCACATTCAAGGAAGTCCTTTGTCAAAACTGCCCCAAACTGCAAACCAGCTTTGTGTGAAGTAAGAGATGAGCTAGATGTTAGACAAAGGCTGGGGCATTTTTACAGTTTTCCCAGATATTTTGCAAATGAAGGCTATTGGTCCAAAAAAAGACAGTAGTGGCTTGTGCATCTTACTGGGTCAATGCAAGCTCGGGTTTTGGACCGTTTCTTCTGCTAATGCAACAGCACACAAGGACAGGACCCACCTGGATTAGGCAGCTTGATTGGACCACCTTGCCTACCAGCTCTTCTCACTACTGCTGTGGCCAAAGGGTCAATAAGCTGGAGTTTGTGGACTCACACTGTCTTTGCCTTCCCTGAAGTCTTCCTGCATGGAGGGGGAAGTCACTCACAATAGACAGAGCAGTCAAGGAGTAAAAGTTCCCCAGCCTCCAGCATCTATCCCAGACAAATGAGACATAGATAAATAAGAGACTCAAAGAGTAATTTTGAATGCCTTGAATTCTTAACAAAATCTCCAAACAAGATTCTTCTAGGAGAGGATAGGAAAATGGAACTCAAATGAAGCTTTTTGGAAACAAAAAAGAAATGGCACATTTGACAAGGGTCAGCTGGCCAGGCTCCTGTGATGACAGCGTTCTGGGAGTATTAATATGTACCAAGAGCTGTAAATGGTTGCAAAAATGTACATGGATTCCTTGACATAATGTACTAGCTCACACCATCTGCCACTTTCAGCCGTCATGGGCTGCATGCTTGAAATCCTTTTTAATCACTTTCACTTAACAAGAAGTTGAGCTCAAAGCTAATTTTTGAAAATCTGCCACTAGAGTAATTCCTTGGGGTTGTTGCTCTGGTGACCTTTAAGGACATCTAAGATGGGCAGAAGTCTACTAAAGAATGCCAAGAATTTTAAAACTTCATGTGCTAGTCCACGCTGGGTTCTAAATTGAGCTTCTGTTATGCTAATGTTGGCCATACACAGCAGGAAGGCCAGTGGAATCCCCATATACAAACATGCAGCTTCCACAAAGTCAGTTGAATGTGCTCAGGGACACAAAAGAGTTTTTAATATAATATGGCGCCTACAGATAAGCAAGAAACTCAAGATCGATTCAACTCAAGAAACCATGATTCCAACACTTCAAGGAGAATATGGTGGTTCTGGGCTTATTAAGGTTTGATACTGTACCCCTAAACCATGTTTGCTATATGCCCAAGTGAATTTAAAATATTTTAAAAGCATTTTAAGTTTATTTATTTATTTTGAGAGAGAGAAAAAGAACGCATGCATGTAAGGGGCAGAGAGGGAGTGGGGGAGAGAGAATCCCAAGCAGGCTCCATGCTGTCAGCACAGAGCCCAATGCAGGGCTCGATCCCACAAACCATGAGATCATGACCTGAGCTGAAATCAAGAGTCAGGCTCTTAATTGACTAAGCCACCCAGGTGCCCCAAATTTAAAATATTTTTAATGAAATTTTTGATTATACAGTTTTTATCTTATACCTTTAGATCCTAACCCCAGTCTTAAGAGCTAAGCCTTCTTTTGACATTCTCTTCAAGTCCACAGAAAGCCAGCCTCTCTTTGGAGACTAGTGGAGTTATGTGTACTGAAAGTTAAAATAACCATAGCTGGTAGGTGTAGTGATCCATGAGGTCGACTCTCCAACTTACCGTTGGCTTGTTTTGTTTTCCCTGGGAATCATCCTCTTGGCAACACTTTGCCAAAAAGTCAACTTTAAGGCCCAAATAACAAGACTTTCTAAGAGGGCAATAAAGGCCTTTTCCCATCCTTCAAAAAGAGCACTAGAGAGAACAAATTCAAGGTCAGAACTGTATGAACCCTGTGTACCCTGGAAAGATTCAAGATGGAAACACACACTGACTGTCAAGAAGGGCTGTTATATAATCCGGCTTTCACAGATAAGCCCCAGACATTTGTCCCTCTTGCACTAAAACGGTCTTTGGAGCCTCATTGGCCAAATGGACTGATCTTAACACCAGACTCCATTACTCCCTATTGGCCCCTAGATTTGTTCACCATAGAATGAATTTGTTTCTCTCAATGCCTCAAATGCATTTCATGACAGTTAATCTTGTCTCAACTCACCTGGGCCCTAGGCTGCCCAGATATTTGGTCAAACATTACTTTGGGTATGTTTTAGGGTGAGCCTAACATTTGAATTGGTAGACTGAATAAAGCCAATTGCCCTCCCTAACACAGATGGGCCTCACCCAATCAGATGAAGGCCTGAAGAGAAGGGCTAAATGAGAGAGAACTTTTCCTGCCTGAGAGCTTGATCTGAGACATGGATCTATTTCTGATTTCAGACTTGAACTGAACTATTGGCTCTTCATGGGTCTCAAGTCTGCAGCTTTTTAGACCAGAATTTATAGGAATTGACTTTCCTGGTTCTCAGGCTTTGGGACTCCAATCGGAACTAGATCTTTGGATCTCCTGGGTCTCAAGCTTGCAGGCTATAGATTTTTGAGACTTCTCAGCCTCCATAGTCATGTGAGCCAATTTCTTATAATAAATCTCTTTAAACACACATGCAGGCACACACACAGACACACACACACACACACACACACACACACCTTCTTAATCAGTTTCTCTGGAAAACCCCGACTGAGACATGCATCTGTAGCCAGAACAATCTTTACGGTTTGTGCATCAGACTTGGTCTCAAACTGGCTGCATATATCAGAATAGGCTAGAATATACTCTAGTAACAAGCAATTTCAAAAACTCGGGGACTTAGTTTCATTCACAACACATGCCTGTCCCAGGTCAGAGAGGAGTTCATGTCCGTTTGTCTTTGCAGTCGTCCAGAGATGTAGGCAGATGGAGCAGCTCCCCGCCACCTCCCCCCTGGTCACCACGCCAGGGCAAAAGGGAGCTCTGGAGAGTCTTACACGAGGAACGAGACATTCCAGCCTAGAAAAGACAAATGTTACTTTTGCTCACACCTCATTGACCTGGGCTGGTGCATGGCTCCATCCAACCATTAGAGGAGCGGGAAGTGTAATCCTACTATGTGTCTACGAGGCAGAGGGTTGGAAATATTTGGTAAGGGCTGCTAAATGTATTTAAGGCATGACTCTCACTTCGGCTCTCCTCTCTGGGGGTCTTAAAAACCACAAAGCAGTCTATTTGACCAGTTCCTGTGAACTCATTGCTAGAAGAGCAAACAAACCAACACAAACCACTTTGGATGGGATTTTCGTCAAAATAAGCAGATAAACAAAAAAGCAAACAAATGTAAAGCCCTCATGGTGCTGGCCAGAAATGTTTCGTGGACGCTCCGGCTTTGCTGTGTGGTAGTAGAAAAGCATTAGTGCCCACAAGGAAGCGTTTGTTCCTTGCAGGTCTCCTTTCACCACCCTCTGTCCCACCTTGTGGGCAATGACCTTTCCAGAGTTCTTATCTTCCCGTCTCTATTCTTGACCTGAATTCTCTTCTCTTTTCCCCAAACTCCTCTATCTTCCTTTCGTTCCAAAAATTGGTCTTTTGTTCAGGTGGGATGTAATGTTTATCTCAAGAGCATTATTACAGAAATCATAGAGGATGGCAATGGGGGGAGGAGACTTAAAAATCAGTGAGAATAATTCCTTTAGGATGTGAAACCATTTCATGGGTGCACTTGAATGCAGCTGGATCATACAAGAAAATCACCACTGATTCGTTCCTTCAGACGGTGCAAGGTAGAAAACAGGGACTCTTACAGCATGAAACACACGCTTACTATTGACTTTTCCCCTATGGAAAGTGTTTTCCCAAAGACTCATATTCTTATTTATTCATAAAGATGAGGGCAGAAATCAAAAGATAAATAGTGGCTCTGGCCTTAGCCACCTACCTCTTGATAAGTACAAATTGCATTTGAACTTCTCTTTCAGCTCTTGGATATTTGACATATATTTAAAGTAAATATCAGTCATATAGAACATCCGCATAATCTTGGAAAGGTTTATAGTCATGCAAATAATACCACTAGATTAGGGACTGGGGGGGAAAGGGGGAAAGGCAGTGTTAACTCTAGGTCTTAATTTGAAAGGCTAAATCTGTCACCTGTCACTCTAATTACACTAGTCCTCTGTCTTCCACGGGTTCCCTGATTACACATACATGTGTTGTGGCTTTCAGTGTAAGGCACAAAGCGTTTTAGAGAAGCAACAAAAGTGTTCTTGTCAATTATAGTGGCTATTAATACTAATTGTGCTTTAGAGTTCTCACTAACAACAGCGTTAGAGTCCCCAATTAATATACCACCCTTCGTAGAGATACGATGGAAGTTGAGGTGTTACTGACACCAGCCTAATAACTAGTCCGGTTGTGGTGTGAACTGGCGCAGAGTGAGAATTTTAAGTACCACGCCAGAAAAGAAATTAGCATTCTTCAGTCTCCCATTGTAATGGGTATACAGAGCTGTCCCGACACTGCAGAACTGTGGTTGGAGGTATATAAAGCCCCTGAAAGGGGAGTGTTGCTTTCCAAATCTTTTGAAAAATGGAAGGACCTTACCAGTGTTGTCAATCTGGTTGAGCTTGTGCAGCTGGGTTGGACAGATCAGGGGGCTTCCTTCACCTTCATGGTTAAACACCAAACAGGGGAATTGTTACAAGGACTTCCAAGGTCCAGCTTCTGACCATCTGGAAGATAAGACTTCTAGAGTGCAGACTTCTGGAAAAGAGGAAGGAAAGTGTCTCTCCTTTTGCTTATAGAATTAAAAGCTTACCTTGGGGTAGGGGTGGGAGGGTGATACCTGTAAATAGGTGCTTATTGTTCATACTTGTGAACGATACACACGGGCACGCGCACACACACACACCCATTCTTAGCCTCTCTCTACAGAGTTATGGCCCAACTTAACAGGATTTTGTCTCCCTTCCATTGGTAGAGCTCCTCTTTTCACACCTCTAAGAGGGCCAAGAGACTGTTCCAGATGGTAAAACAAATTCCCTTCATTTAACTTGAATTGGCATCAAGATTTTTGTGCAGTAGATTTGGGCAGAGAGGTGACTGGGTTAGGGGATCTACATGTATTATTTCCAGATCCCTGCTCTTCTTTGGCTTCAACCCACTGCATTCTACTACACAGCATCTCCCTGCACAAACATGACAGTTAGGAACTTGTCATAGGCATCCATTCATGTAGATGGACACACTCTTAACAGGTAAGGTGTCACTGATTTCTTCTCTTGGCAGTGATAAAGCAGAGTCCGGAGGTCTAGCCTAACACAGTTACTGCTCTCAATGGCCTGGACCAGCTGTTTTACTGCTCTGTGCCACTGTTTTCCTCACCTACCAAAAGTACCAAAACAGGGTACTATTACTGCCCCCAGTGCCCCCTAAAGATGTTGTAGAGAAGAAAAGATATGAGTGTCTTTGGAAGGGGGTAAAGGTGTTATATAAAAATTGGATGCTATAAATCAACTAAAGATGGATTTAAAAGAAACAGTGGAGAAGGGAAGAGGAGAGAAAAAGAAAGGGAAAGAAAGTAGTAGAAGCATACTCACCAATAGAACCACCCACCCTCAGAGGAGCTCTTGGAAAGTGTTGCCTATTCCATGGGATATTGGTAGGTGTTATGTAATAAAAACATTCCAGCAATCCCATCTTTGGGGCCATGAAAGAGAAGTCCCTGTCCTAGGTCTTGAGGAACAGAGGCCTACTCTGGGCCTCCCCAACCTGTGCCCTTTGGGATAAGGGGTCTACAGGTCCAAGGAGACATGTATACTCAGAACCTGCATGGCTCCTCTAGTCTACACTCTTCATACCCAGACATGCTCCTAGAGGAAGAAACTTGGATGTGGGTGTGCAACTGGAGTGTCTACACATGTGTATCAGGTTGTGTAGCATGATACACAACCAGGGGTGGAATGGAAGACAGACTAGACCATGAGCTGGCAGCCAAACTCTTCCAAAACAGAGGTCCAAAGTGTCCAAAACTTCTGAATTCAAACCTGAATTTCCGGGTAATTAGGAAGGTATATTTGTCAAGATAGGAAGATATAGCATATATGATATTACATACTCTTAGCTTAATTTATAACTTTCAATATTTAGTTGTTGGTATATAGACTTCCATTTATACTCTTTTAAGGTCCTGAAAATATTAGGATTGGGCCCAGATTCCAGGGTCAGTTAAGTTTGGGAAACAGTAGGATCAATAGTTAAACAGACTTTTTTTAGTGTAGGATATCTCAGGGCCTTAAATATGCATCATGCATTATGCATATCTTGGAAAGGATTATACCATATTTCCTTCATTCCAAAATGCACATTTTTTCCCACATTTGAACATTGCTGAAATCAAAATGCATCTTACAGTTGTAGTCAGCCAGAAAACAGCTGGGCCCGAACATATGCATTAAAATTTGCAGAGTGGGTGTCAGTGGCTTGGAAGAAAATCCCAGAAACAATAGTGGAGCATGTTTTTAAGAAATGTTGCATCATCCAAACTCTTGATGACATAGAAGAAGATATAGAAGAGGATAGTTTGTAAAATAACACGAACACCAATGACTTGGAGTCATCATAACCACTCTTGGCTATTAAAGAAGAAAATTTAAGCAAATTAAGTCACTTAGGCTTCCTTCATGTTGAATTGGACTCTTCTGATCATTTGTTTAAAATCCATATATTTACATAAATATTATAGAACTCTTTCAATAGGTAGAAAATAAAAATTCTAAGTACTGGGAAAGAGTTATTTCATGGTTTGGTTGGTAGCAGTTTGTCTTTCTTGGTTGAGCATAAAGTAATGGTATGTATTTAACGGCATTATAGATTCTATGAAATACAATAGTATGCAAAGTATTGCAGTATATCCAGATGCCTTTGAATGAGATCCTTTTTTTCCCCTAAATTATTACATGAGATTCCTGTTTTCTAAAGCATACTTTTAAAAGGCTGCGTTAACTCATGCAACACTGAAATATAGGGATTCGTAGAGATTACGAATTTTTTTTTTTTTTTCAGGCTAGAAACAGTATTTATTGAGAAAGGTGAGGACGCAAAAGATTCCGGTGTCCTTGGCCAAGTGATAGGGAATCTGGCCAAAGATTTGAGAATCTTCTGTCCAGAGCAAAGGGCCGAGATACTTTCCAGGGTGAGTCCGTCAGCTTCATGGGAATGGGGAGAAGATACAGAACCAGGGCAGGCCAAGCACTTGTGGGGGAAATTGTCAGAGGGATAAACTGGGCAGCTCACCGGCTGGTTCCCATGGCTTTGGTGGGCGTTGAAAATGAAAGTCTGAACTGACAGTGACTAATGATACAGCAAAGACAGCTACGAAGATGACTAAGTACGAAAGGGCTGTCGATTCCCATATTCTATTGAAATCTTGGAGAATGAGAGGGCCAGTCTGACTTCGAGAAGGGATTTCTCAGAAAGTAGTAACTATAGTAGGCCTTCAGAGAAAGCATAGCCAAATGCCTCCTTTTCAAGACGAGAAAAGTGAGGTACTAGAGAAGTCCCTTGCCTAAGTTTATATAGCACATAGCTGGCAGGTATAGACACGAGCCAACTCTCCTGACTCCTGATAGAAAATTTTGATCCCTGGATGAATGGACTCTTCCTGGTGTTGATCAAGCTGGTTATTTCTATCCCAACCCCAGTTAGTGAATCAATATTGTGTTCTTTTGTGTCTTAGAAAATTCAAACTCTGTTTCTGATTTGCTTGTCAATAATCATTAAAAGCAAAAAAAAAAAGATTGACAAAGAAAGAACATTCATCCATAATGACCTTCATCCAGAGGTCCATAAGCCTACAGATTCAAGAAGCTCAATGAACCAGAAGTTGAATGAGCTTAAAGAAAAACTGCCCAAAAAACCATCATGAAATTGCTGAAAGCCAATGATTAAAAAAAAAATCCCACAGGCAGCCAAAGAAAAGGAACATAGATAAGTTAAAAATAGATGAATAGGAAAAAGACATCATGCAAACACTAATTGTGTCGAAGCTGAAGGGACTTTACTAATATTAGACAAAGCAGACTTCAGAACAGGGATATTACCCAGAATCTAATGATATTTCTAACATTACAGATATTATAGTATCTCATATCTAATGACAAAAGGTAAATCACTGAGACGATCTAACAATTCTAAATTATGCCCGGTAATAGAGCTTCAAAATATATGAAGCAAAACTCAATAGACTAAAAAGAGAAATTGACAAATCCACAGTTATGGTTGGAGATAGCAACAATCCTCCCCTAGTAATCGATAGAGTACGTAGGGAGAAAATCTATTAGAGTACATCCAGAGGCACAACAATGTATGTACACAACTCTTTGGAGAAGCACAATCTGAATCTGGGCTTTGCCACTGAAGAGTAACGACCTAGACTCCTGAGGTGATGCTCAGTCTAGGGTCTTGTCAGAGTGGAATGGGAGTCACATGCTTCTCAGCTTATGGAGAGATTTAAACACTTCATGAGTCTTTGATCATGGGCACTCCACCTCTGCCCAAAGTATTGAGAAGCTAAGAGGAACGTGTACAGGGAGCTTGTTCTTGAATGACAAAAATGTGCATGGCTTCTTTCTTGGGGACAACAACCTCATTAGGATACGGAGAACATGAAACATTCATACTCCCTTTTCTGCCTCATTTATCTCTAGAGAATGCTAAATGCATGCTAGGTAATTCGCCATGTGGTTGATGGATAGTCATGGTCCCCAGTGAATCGTGCCTTCTTCTATCAATGCCCAGGTGTAGGTCATCCCAATGGGACTGTTGTCTTGGTCATGTGACTTCCTTTGGTCAATAGGATGGTCTGCAAACATGCCATGGACAGAGACTCAAAAGACACCTGCAAATTAGGGTTTACTTTGTTTCTCTTGCTGTTTTTAGAACTCAGCCACCATATAAAGAAGCCTAGACTAGCCTCTTGTAGACATGTGACTCCACTGACAGCCAAGCACCAATCACCAGAAAAGTGAGTTAGGCCATCGTAGATACCCAGCTCCAGTCAAGCCACCAGAAGTGACCTCAGATGAGATGGGCTCAAGTCCAGCCCAAATTGCTGACCCACAGAACTATGTGCAATAAAGTGGTTGTTTTTAAGTTTTGGGATGGTTCACTAGGCACCAACTGATAACTCGTTATACCCCAAGCACCGGCCAGCTCTGCTCCAAGAAAGGCAAGAGTAATGGCCACTCCTCTGGTTACTCAAAGGAGAGACAGAAAATGTCCCATGATATCGCCTGGGACTTTGGGCTTAACCTCTTGTGACGCAGTCCCTTTCTCAGCCCAGCAAATCAATGTGAATAAAACACATGTGCTGAAAATCCCCTGATACCCTTCTAGGCAGAACTTTTTGGTTAGGAAAAGAAAAAGAAACTTAATTTGAAGCTTTAATAACCTCCCAATTAGGTTGTTTCTGCTAGCATTAATATTTAATCATGACATTACTGTGACTATTTTAGAATTGAACTGAAATTAAGTATAAATGTTTGATCATAAATAATTTCATTATTAAAGATAATCTTTGTTATATATGTTTCTGTGCCTATCTTTTATTAAGTTTACTTTTCATGTTGACATTTTTAAGGGCATAATTGTATGTTTTCGTTCTTCGTAATATTGTTACCATATATTAATTATGGAGTTATGCCAGGAACATTAGTAGTGAAATTAAGTTGGTTTTTCTACTTTAAGAGCCAGCAATTGGCTCCCTCTCCTACACAACTAACAAACAGATGATCAGCTTTGAACTCTATGTTGATTCCCTGATTTATTCCGTCTCTTTCTTTCTTTGTGCATAAGCACTATTGCTCTTGATTTATGGAAAAATCAGTGTAAATGAGAGTAGGGGGGATGGTTATCTTTGGCCTTTCTTTCAGAGGTTTCTTGGAGGCCACATACAGCCCTGAAGGAAGGGTGCGTGGTAGGCATTATAAAAGTCCCCCAAAGATGTCCACATCCTAATCCCCAGAACCCATGAATATGTCACCTTACATGGCAAGAGAGACTTTGCAGATGTGATTAAGGACGTAGAGATGGAGATATATCCTGGATTATCTGGATGGGTTCAATGTAATCACAAGGGTCCTAAAAAGTGGGAGAGAGTGGGGCGCCTGGGTGGCTCAGTTGGCTTACCGTCTGACTTCAGCTCATGTCATGATCTCACAGTTCACGAGTTAAAGCCTCGCGTTGCGCTCTGTGCTGACAGCTCAGAGCCTGGAGCCTGTCTTTGGATTCTGTGTCTCCCTCTCTCTATCCCTCCCCTGCTTGTGCTGTCTCTCTCTCTTGCTTTCTCAAAAATAAACAAAAACATAAAAAATGTTTTTAAAAAAGTGGGAGAGAGAGGCAGAGGAGAAAGTCAGGGAAGTAGAAAGGACAATGGAAGAGGATTGGAGTAAGATGTAAGAAGTACTCAACCTACCACTGCGGACTTTCAGAGATGGAGGAAGGGGACACACATCAAGGGATGGGGGCAGCTTCTAGAAACTGGAAAATGCAAGGAAATGGACTCTCCCCTAGAGTCTCCAGAAATGACTGCAGCCCTGCTTACACCTTGGTTTTAGCCTAGTAGACCAAGGTCAGACTTCAAAACCGTGTGATAACAGATGTGGGGGAAGTGGATGTTGGTTGGTTGGTTGGTTGGGTTTTTTAGTAGCACTAGCATTAAGCTGTGCCTTAGCATGTGCACTGGGGCTCTTGATGTATAACCCCAGACATTCTGCCAATTCTTCCTGAGCAATGACACCAGGAAATTGACAGCTGAGTGGATGTTGTGCAGGGGCTCATCATCTTCCGTCTTCACATGCCCAACAGCCAGACACAGCACCTTCTTTATCTGGAATTTGACTTCACTTCATCCACTTCACATCATCCACTTTGGTCACCATGTCCTCATTGTGGGTCAGCAAGGAAGGGAACTCACCAGCCTTATTCAGGCCTGGGACCAGGATTCATGGGATCTGCTTAATCAGAGATTCTCAAGCCAAAAAGACATCATACTTCTTGGCCAGCTTCTTGACTAATATTTTACTCTTGTTGAGTTTCTTCAGTGCCTCAATGTCCATGTGGGAAATGTTCACAGCCTTGGCCTCATCACAGTGCTGCC